>NW_027189145.1:1099246-1156683 GCF_040958095.1 Procambarus clarkii
AAATATTGGTAAAAATGAAAATATTTACGTAATATCAAACTACATGAAAAACGTGAAAAAAGTCAATATATAACCATATTTGAGGATTTTAACTTCAAATCACAGAGCGAGGTTTCGTATTATTTAGATCCAGACATATGACAATGTTGTTTCCAATACAAATGATAAAAATCAATGTGTTTTCATAACAATTAACTAAAATGTTCCTGATTTTCCGTTTATATTACCGAGGGAAGATGTACACGTAAAACCGCTCTAATCCGGCTGAAACGTCGATATATGCAATAAAAACCGAACTTCTCCCCTTTTCTATATCTTAGTCAGTATTTTAACGAGAAACAAATAGATGATTGAAAATGAAGTATTTAAGGTTATTATCTAATCAATTATGTGTTTGCATCATTTTTATCATATATATATGAATTAATACACATAGACTGAAAATTCACAAAAACGTGGAAAAACGGCAAAATATTGCCTAATTCGATGATATTTTGTTTAAATAATATAAAGGAAAAGGAGATGATAAACGTCAAAATATTGCTAAATTCGATGATTTTTCGTACGAAACAAAAGGCAAGAAAACTTGCTTAAAATGCAATATTATGCGAAATTCTGAGATTTGAAGGCCAAATCACATATCGTGATACTACATGAAATAGAATCGAAATATTGGTAAAAATGAATATATTTACGTAGTATCAAACTACATGAAAAACGTGAAAAAGTCACTATTTAACCATATTTGAGGATTTTAACTTCAAATCATAGCGCGAGGTTTCGTATTATTTAGATCCAAGAAAAGACATATGACAATGTTGTTTCCAATACAAATGATAAAAATCAATGTGTTTTCATTAGAATTAACTAAAATGTTCCTGATTTTCCGTTTATATTACCGAGGGAAGATGTACACGTAAAACCGCTCTAATCCGGCTGAAACGTCGATATATGCAATAAAAACCGAACTTCTCCCCTTTTCTATATCTTACTCAGTATTTTAACGAGAAACAAATAGATGATTGAAAATGAAGTATTTAAGGTTATTATCTAATCAATTATGTATTTGCATCATTTTTATCGTATATATATGAATTAATACCCATAGACTGAAAATTCACAAAAACGTGGAAAAACGGCAAAATATTGCCTAATTCGATGATATTTTGTTTAAATCACATAAAGGAAAAGGGGATGATAAACGTCAAAATATTGCTAATTTCGATGATATTTCGTACGAAACAAAATGCAAGAAAACTTGCTTAAAATGCAATATTATGCGAAATTCTGAGATTTGTAGGCCAAATCACATATCGGGATACTACATGAAATAGAATCGAAATATTGGTAAAAATGAATATATTTACGTAGTATCAAACTACATGAAAAACGTAAAAAAAGTCACTATTTAACCATATTTGAGGATTTTAACTTCAAATCATAGAGCGAGCTTTCGTAATATTTAGATCCAAGAAAAGACATATGACAATGTTGTTTCCAATACAAATGATAAAAATCAATGTGTTTTCATTAGAATTAACTTAAATGATCCTGATTTTCCGTTTATATTACCGAGGGAAGATGTACACGTAAAACCGCTCTAATCCGGCTGAAACGTCGATATATGCAATAAAAACCGAACTTCTCCCCTTTTCAATATCTTACTCAGTATTTTAACGAGAAACAAATAGTTGATTGAAAATGAAGTATTTAAGGTTATTATCTAATCATTTTAATCATTAATCATAATTATTATGTGTTTGCATCATTTTTATCGTATATATAATGAATTAATACCAATAAACTGAAAATTCACATAAACGTGGAAAAACGGCAAAATATTGCCTAATTCGATGATATTTTGTTTAAATCACATAAAGGAAAAGGGGATGATAAACGTCAAAATATTGCTAAATTCGATGATTTTTCGTAGGAAACAAAATGCAAGAAAACTTGCTTAAAATGCAATATTATGCGAAATTCTGAGATTTGAAGGCCAAATCACATATCATGATACTACATGAAATAGTATCGAAATATTGGTAAAAATGAATATATTTACGTGATATCAAACTACATGATTAACGTGAAAAAGTCACTATTTTACCATATATGAAGATTTTACCTTCAAATCATTGAGCGAGGTTTCGTATTATTTAGATCCAAGAAAAGACATATGACAATGTTGTTTCCAATACAAATGATAAAAATCAATGTGTTTTCATTAGAATTAACTAAAATGTTCCTGATTTTCCGTTTATATTACCGAGGGAAGATGTACACGTAAAACCGCTCTAATCCGGCTGAAACGTCGATATATGCAATAAAAACCGAACTTCTCCCCTTTTCTATATCTTACTCAGTATTTTAACGAGAAACAAATAGATGATTGAAAATGAAGTATTTAAGGTTATTATCTAATCAATTATGTGTTTGCATCATTTTTATCATATATATATGAATTAATACCCATAGACTGAAAATTCACAAAAACGTGGAAAAACGGCAAAATATTGCCTAATTCGATGATATTTTGTTTAAATAATATAAAGGAAAAGGAGATGATAAACGTCAAAATATTGCTAAATTCGATGATTTTTCGTACGAAACAAAAGGCAAGAAAACTTGCTTAAAATGCAATATTATGCGAAATTCTGAGATTTGAAGGCCAAATCACATATCGTGATACTACATGAAATAGAATCGAAATATTGGTAAAAATGAATATATTTACGTAGTATCAAACTACATGAAAAACGTGAAAAAAGTCACTATTTAACCATATTTGAGGATTTTAACTTCAAATCATAGCGCGAGGTTTCGTATTATTTAGATCCAAGAAAAGACATATGACAATGTTGTTTCCAATACAAATGATAAAAATCAATGTGTTTTCATTAGAATTAACTAAAATGTTCCTGATTTTCCGTTTATATTACCGAGGGAAGATGTACACGTAAAACCGCTCTAATCCGGCTGAAACGTCGATATATGCAATAAAAACCGAACTTCTCCCCTTTTCTATATCTTACTCAGTATTTTAACGAGAAACAAATAGATGATTGAAAATGAAGTATTTAAGGTTATTATCTAATCAATTATGTATTTGCATCATTTTTATCGTATATATATGAATTAATACCCATAGACTGAAAATTCACAAAAACGTGGAAAAACGGCAAAATATTGCCTAATTCGATGATATTTTGTTTAAATCACATAAAGGAAAAGGGGATGATAAACGTCAAAATATTGCTAATTTCGATGATATTTCGTACGAAACAAAATGCAAGAAAACTTGCTTAAAATGCAATATTATGCGAAATTCTGAGATTTGTAGGCCAAATCACATATCGGGATACTACATGAAATAGAATCGAAATATTGGTAAAAATGAATATATTTACGTAGTATCAAACTACATGAAAAACGTAAAAAAAGTCACTATTTAACCATATTTGAGGATTTTAACTTCAAATCATAGAGCGAGCTTTCGTAATATTTAGATCCAAGAAAAGACATATGACAATGTTGTTTCCAATACAAATGATAAAAATCAATGTGTTTTCATTAGAATTAACTTAAATGATCCTGATTTTCCGTTTATATTACCGAGGGAAGATGTACACGTAAAACCGCTCTAATCCGGCTGAAACGTCGATATATGCAATAAAAACCGAACTTCTCCCCTTTTCAATATCTTACTCAGTATTTTAACGAGAAACAAATAGTTGATTGAAAATGAAGTATTTAAGGTTATTATCTAATCATTTTAATCATTAATCATAATTATTATGTGTTTGCATCATTTTTATCGTATATATAATGAATTAATACCAATAAACTGAAAATTCACATAAACGTGGAAAAACGGCAAAATATTGCCTAATTCGATGATATTTTGTTTAAATCACATAAAGGAAAAGGGGATGATAAACGTCAAAATATTGCTAAATTCGATGATTTTTCGTAGGAAACAAAATGCAAGAAAACTTGCTTAAAATGCAATATTATGCGAAATTCTGAGATTTGAAGGCCAAATCACATATCATGATACTACATGAAATAGTATCGAAATATTGGTAAAAATGAATATATTTACGTGATATCAAACTACATGATTAACGTGAAAAAGTCACTATTTTACCATATATGAAGATTTTACCTTCAAATCATTGAGCGAGGTTTCGTATTATTTAGATCCAAGAAAAGACATATGACAATGTTGTTTCCAATACAAATGATAAAAATCAATGTGTTTTCATTAGAATTAACTAAAATGTTCCTGATTTTCCGTTTATATTACCGAGGGAAGATGTACACGTAAAACCGCTCTAATCCGGCTGAAACGTCGATATATGCAATAAAAACCGAACTTCTCCCCTTTTCTATATCTTACTCAGTATTTTAACGAGAAACAAATAGATGATTGAAAATGAAGTATTTAAGGTTATTATCTAATCAATTATGTGTTTGCATCATTTTTATCGTATATATATGAATTAATACCCATAGACTGAAAATTCACAAAAACGTGGAAAAACGGCAAAATATTGCCTAATTCGATGATATTTTGTTTAAATCACATAAAGGAAAAGGGGATGATAAACGTCAAAATATTGCTAATTTCGATGATATTTCGTACGAAACAAAATGCAAGAAAACTTGCTTAAAATGCAATATTATGCGAAATTCTGAGATTTGTAGGCCAAATCACATATCGGGATACTACATGAAATAGAATCGAAATATTGGTAAAAATGAATATATTTACGTAGTATCAAACTACATGAAAAACGTAAAAAAAGTCACTATTTAACCATATTTGAGGATTTTAACTTCAAATCATAGAGCGAGCTTTCGTATTATTTAGATCCAAGAAAAGACATATGACAATGTTGTTTCCAATACAAATGATAAAAATCAATGTGTCTTCATTAGAATTAACTAAAATGATCCTGATTTTCCGTTTATATTACCGAGGGAAGATGTACACGTAAAACCGCTCTAATCCGGCTGAAACGTCGATATATGCAATAAAAACCGAACTTCTCCCCTTTTCAATATCTTACTCAGTATTTTAACGAGAAACAAATAGTTGATTGAAAATGAAGTATTTAAGGTTATTATCTAATCATTTTAATCATTAATCATAATTATTATGTGTTTGCATCATTTTTATCGTATATATAATGAATTAATACCAATAAACTGAAAATTCACATAAACGTGGAAAAACGGCAAAATATTGCCTAATTCGATGATATTTTGTTTAAATCACATAAAGGAAAAGGGGATGATAAACGTCAAAATATTGCTAAATTCGATGATTTTTCGTAGGAAACAAAATGCAAGAAAACTTGCTTAAAATGCAATATTATGCGAAATTCTGAGATTTGAAGGCCAAATCACATATCATGATACTACATGAAATAGTATCGAAATATTGGTAAAAATGAATATATTTACGTGATATCAAACTACATGATTAACGTGAAAAAGTCACTATTTTACCATATATGAAGATTTTACCTTCAAATCATTGAGCGAGGTTTCGTATTATTTAGATCCAAGAAAAGACATATGACAATGTTGTTTCCAATACAAATGATAAAAATCAATGTGTTTTCATTAGAATTAACTAAAATGTTCCTGATTTTCCGTTTATATTACCGAGGGAAGATGTACACGTAAAACCGCTCTAATCCGGCTGAAACGTCGATATATGCAATAAAAACCGAACTTCTCCCCTTTTCTATATCTTACTCAGTATTTTAACGAGAAACAAATAGATGATTGAAAATGAAGTATTTAAGGTTATTATCTAATCAATTATGTGTTTGCATCATTTTTATCGTATATATATGAATTAATACCCATAGACTGAAAATTCACAAAAACGTGGAAAAACGGCAAAATATTGCCTAATTCGATGATATTTTGTTTAAATCACATAAAGGAAAAGGGGATGATAAACGTCAAAATATTGCTAATTTCGATGATATTTCGTACGAAACAAAATGCAAGAAAACTTGCTTAAAATGCAATATTATGCGAAATTCTGAGATTTGTAGGCCAAATCACATATCGGGATACTACATGAAATAGAATCGAAATATTGGTAAAAATGAATATATTTACGTAGTATCAAACTACATGAAAAACGTAAAAAGTCACTATTTAACCATATTTGAGGATTTTAACTTCAAATCATAGAGCGAGGTTTCGTATTATTTAGATCCAAGAAAAGACATATGACAATGTTGTTTCCAATACAAATGATAAAAATCAATGTGTTTTCATTAGAATTAACTAAAATGTTCCTGATTTTCCGTTTATATTACCGAGGGAAGATGTACACGTAAAACCGCTCTAATCCGGCTGAAACGTCGATATATGCAATAAAAACCGAACTTCTCCCCTTTTCAATATCTTACTCAGTATTTTAACGAGAAACAAATAGTTGATTGAAAATGAAGTATTTAAGGTTATTATCTAATCAATTATAGGTTTGCATCATCTTTATCGTATATATATGAAATAATACCCATAGACTGAATATTCACAAAAACGTGGAAAATGGCAAAATATTGCTTAATTCGATGATATTTTGTTTAAGTCACATAAAGGAAAAGGGGATGATAAACGTCAAAATATTGCTAAATTCGATGATTTTTCGTACGAAACAAAAGGCAAGAAAACTTGCTTAAAATGCAATATTATGCGAAATTCTGAGATTTGAAGGCCAAATCACATATCGTGATACTACATGAAATAGAATCGAAATATTGGTAAAAATTAATATATTTACGTAGTATCAAACTACATGAAAAATGTGGAAAAGTCACCATTTAACCATATTTGAGGATTTTAACTTCAAATCATAGAGCGAGGTTTCGTATTATTTAGATCCAAGAAAAGACATGACAATGTTGTTTTCAATACAAATGATAAAAATCAATGTGTTTTCATTACAATTAACTAAAATGTTCCTGATTTTCCGTTTATATTACCGAGGGAAGATGTACACGTAAAACCGCTCTAATCCAACTGAAACGTCGATATATGCAATAAAAACAGAACTTCTCCCCTTTTCAATATCTTACTCAGTATTTTAACAAGAAACAAATAGATGATTGAAAATTAAGTATTTAAGGTTATTATCTAATCAATTATGTGTTTGCATCATTTTTATCGTATATATAATGAATTAATACCTATAGACTGAAAATTCACAAAAACGTGGAAAAACGGCAAAATATTGCGTAATTCGATGATATTTTGTTTAAATCAAATAAAGGAAAAGGGGATGATAAACGTCAAAATATTGCTAAATTCGATGATTTTTCGTACGAAACAAAATGGAAGAAAACTTGCTTAAAATGCAATATTATGCGAAATTCTGAGATTTGTAGGCTAAATCACATATTGGGATACTACATGAAATAGAATCGAAATATTGGTAAAAATGAATATATTTACGTAGTATCAAACTACATGAAAAACGTAAAAAAAGTCACTATTTAACCATATTTGAGGATTTTAACTTCAAATCATAGAGCGAGCTTTCGTATTATTTAGATCCAAGAAAAGACATATGACAATGTTGTTTCCAATACAATGATAAAAATCAATGTGTTTTCATTAGAATTAACTAAAATGATCCTGATTTTCCGTTTATATTACCGAGGGAAGATGTACACGTAAAACCGCTCTAATCCGGCTGTAACGTCGATATATGCAATAATAACCGAACTTCTCCCCTTTTCAATATCTTACTCAGTATTTTAACGAGAAACAAATAGTTGATTGAAAATTAAGTATTTAAGGTTATTATCTAATCATTTTAATCATTAATCATAATTATTATGTGTTTGCATCATTTTTATCGTATATATAATGAATTAATACCAATAAACTGAAAATTCACATAAACGTGGAAAAACGGCAAAATATTGCCTAATTCGATGATATTTTGTTTAAATCACATAAAGGAAAAGGGGATGATAAACGTCAAAATATTGCTAAATTCGATGATTTTTCGTACGAAACAAAATGCAAGAAAACTTGCTTAAAATGCAATATTATGCGAAATTCTGAGATTTGAAGGCCAAATCACATATCGTGATACTACATGAAATAGAATCGAAATATTGGTAAAAATGAATATATTTACGTAGTATCAAACTATATGAAAAATGTGAAAAAAGTCACTATTTAACCATATTTGAGGATTTTAACTTCAAATCATAGCGCGAGGTTTCGTATTATTTAGATCCAAGAAAAGACATATGACAATGTTGTTTCCAATACAAATGATAAAAATCAATGTGTTTTCATTAGAATTAACTAAAATGTTCCTGATTTTCCGTTTATATTACCGAGGGAAGATGTACACGTAAAACCGCTCTAATCCGGCTGAAACATCGATATATGCAATAAAAACCGAACTTCTCCCCTTTTCTATATCTTACTCAGTATTTTAACGAGAAACAAATAGATGATTGAAAATGAAGTATTTAAGGTTATTATCTAATCAATTATGTGTTTGCATCATTTTTATCGTATATATGAATTAATACCCATAGACTGAAAATTCACAAAAACGTGGAAAAACGGCAAAATATTGCCTAATTCGATGATATTTTGTTTAAATCACATAAAGGAAAAGGGGATGATAAACGTCAAAATATTGCTAAATTCGATGATATTTCGTACGAAACAAAATGCAAGAAAACTTGCTTAAAATGCAATATTATGCGAAATTCTGAGATTTGTAGGCCAAATCACATATCGGGATACTACATGAAATAGAATCGAAATATTGGTAAAAATTAATATATTTACGTAGTATCAAACTACATGAAAAACGTAAAAAAAGTCACTATTTAACCATATTTGAGGATTTTAACTTCAAATCATAGAGTGAGCTTTCGTATTATTTAGATCCAAGAAAAGACATATGACAATGTTGTTCCCAATACAAATGATAAAAATCAATGTGTTTTCATTAGAATTAACTAAAATGATCCTGATTTTCCGTTTATATTACCGAGGGAAGATGTACACGTAAAACCGCTCTAATCCGGCTGAAACGTCGATATATGCAATAAAAACCGAACTTCTCCCCTTTTCAATATCTTACTCAGTATTTTAACGAGAAACAAATAGTTGATTGAAAATGAAGTATTTAAGGTTATTATCTAATCATTTTAATCATTAATCATAATTATTATGTGTTTGCATCATTTTTATCGTATATATAATGAATTAATACCAATAAACTGAAAATTCACATAAACGTGGAAAAACGGCAAAATATTGCCTAATTCGATGATATTTTGTTTAAATCACATAAAGGAAAAGGGGATGATAAACGTCAAAATATTGCTAAATTCGATGATTTTTCGTACGAAACAAAATGCAAGAAAACTTGCTTAAAATGCAATATTATGCGAAATTCTGAGATTTGAAGGCCAAATCACATATCATGATACTACATGAAATAGTATCGAAATATTGGTAAAAATGAATATATTTACGTGATATCAAACTACATGATTAACGTGAAAAAGTCACTATTTTACCATATATGAAGATTTTACCTTCAAATCATAGAGCGAGCTTTCGTATTATTTAGATCCAAGAAAAGACATATGACAATGTTGTTTCCAATACAAATGCTAAAAATCAATGTGTTTTCATTAGAATTAACTAAAATGTTCCTGATTTTCCGTTTATATTACCGAGGGAAGATGTACACGTAAAACCGCTCTAATCCGGCTGAAACGTCGATATATGCAATAAAAACCGAATTTCTCCCTTTTTCAATATCTTACTCAGTATTTCAACGAGAAACAAATAGTTGATTGAAAATGAAGTATTTAAGGTTATTATCTAATCAGTTTAATCATTAATCATAATTATTATTTGTTTGCATAATTTTTATCGTATATATAATGAATTAATACCAATAAACTGAAAATTCACATAAACGTGGAAAAACGGCAAAGTATTGCCTAATTCGATGATATTTTGTTTAAATCACATAAAGGAAAATGGGATGATAAACGTCAAAATATTGCTAAATTCGATGATTTTTCGTATGAAACAAAATGCAAGAAAACTTGCTTAAAATGCAATATTATGCGAAATTCTGAGATTTGTAGGCCAAATCACATATCGTGATACTACATGAAATAGAATCGAAATATTGGTAAAAATGAATATATTTACGTAATATCAAACTACATGATTAACGTGAAAAAGTCACTATTTTACCATATATGAAGATTTTACCTTCAAATCATAGAGCGAGGTTTCGTATTATTTAGATCCAAGAAAAGACATATGACAATGTTGTTTCCAATACAAATGATAAAAATCAATGTGTTTTCATTAAAATTAACTAAAATGTTCCTGATTTTCAGTTTATATTACCGAGGGAAGATGTACACGTAAAACCGCTCTAATCCGGCTTAAACGTCGATATATGCAATAAAAACCGAACTTCTCCCCTTTTCAATATCTTACTCAGTATTTTAACGAGAAACAAATAGATGATTGAAAATAAAGTATTTAAGGTTATTATCTAATCAATTATGTGTTTGCATCATTTTTATCGTATATAAATGAATTAATACACATAGACTGTAAATTCACATAAAGGTGGAAAACGGCAAAATATTGCCTAATTCAATGATATTTTGTTTAAGTCACATAAAGAAAAGGGGATGATAAACGTCAAAATATTGCTAAATTCGACGATTTTTCGTACGAAACAAAATGCAAGATAAGTTGCTTAAAATGCAATATTATATGAAATTCTGAGATTTGAAGGCCAAATCACATATCGTGATACTACATGAAATAGAATCGAAATATTAGTAAAAATGAATATATTTACGTAGTATCAAACTACATGAAAAACGTGAAAAAAGTCATTATTTAACCATATTTGAGGATTTTAACTTCCAATCATAGAGCGAGGTTTCGTATTATTTAGATCCAAGAAAAGACATATGACAATGTTGTTTTCAATACAAATGATAAAAATCAATGTGTTTTCATTACAATTAACTAAAATGTTCCTGATTTTTCGTTTATATTACCGAGGGAAGATGTACACGTAAAACCGCTCTAATCCGGCTGAAACGTCGATATATGCAATAAAAACCGAACTTCTCCCCCTTTTCAATATCTTACTCAGTATTTTAACGAGAAACAAATAGATGATTGAAAATGAAGTATTTAAGGTTATTATCTAATCAATTATAGGTTTGCATCATCTTTATCGTATATATATGAATTAATACCCATAGACTGAATATTCACAAAAACGTGGAAAACGGCAAAATATTGCCTAATTCGATGATATTTTGTTTAAGTCACATAAAGGAAAAGGGGATGATAAACGTCAAAATATTGCTAAATTCGATGATTTTTCGTACGAAACAAAATGCAAGAAAACTTGCTTAAAATGCAATATTATGCGAAATTCTGAGATTTGAAGGCCAAATCACATATCGTGATACTACATGAAATAGTATCGAAATATTGGTAAAAATGAATATATTTACGTAATATCAAACTACATGAAAAACGTGAAAAAAGTCAATATATAACCATATTTGAGGATTTTAACTTCAAATCACAGAGCGAGGTTTCGTATTATTTAGATCCAAGAAAAGACATATGACAATGTTGTTTCCAATACAAATGATAAAAATCAATGTGTTTTCATTACAATTAACTAAAATGTTCCTGATTTTCCGTTTATATTACCGAGGGAAGATGTACACGTAAAACCGCTCTAATCCGGCTGAAACGTCGATATATGCAATAAAAACAGAACTTCTCCCCTTTTCAATATCTTACTCAGTATTTTAACAAGAAACAAATAGATGATTGAAAATTAAGTATTTAAGGTTATTATCTAATCAATTATGTGTTTGCATCATTTTTATCGTATATATAATGAATTAATACCTATAGACTGAAAATTCACAAAACGTGGAAAAACGGCAAAATATTACGTAATTCGATGATATTTTGTTTAAATCAAATAAAGGAAAAGGGGATGATAAACGTCAAAATATTGCTAAATTCGATGATTTTTCGTACGAAATAAAATGCAAGAAAACTTGCTTAAAATGCAATATTTCGCGAAATTCTGAGATTTGAAGGCCAAATCATATATCGTGATACTACATGAAATAGTATCGAAATATTGGTAAAATGAATATATTTACGTAATATCAAACTACATGAAAAACGTGAAAAAAGTCAATATATAACCATATTTGAGGATTTTAACTTCAAATCATAGAGCGAGGTTTCGTATTATTTAGATCCAAGAAAAGACATATGACAATGTTGTTTCCAATACAAATGATAAAAATCAATGTGTTTTCATTACAATTAACTAAAATGTTCCTGATTTTCCGTTTATATTACCGAGGGAAGATGTACACGTAAAACCGCTCTAATCCGGCTGAAACGTCGATATATGCAATAAAAACCGAACTTCTCCCCTTTTCAATATCATACTCACTATTTTAACGAGAAACAAATAGATGATTGAAAATGAACTATTTAATGTTATTATCTAATCAATTATAGGTTTGCATCATTTTTATCGTATATATATGAATTAATACCCATAGCCTGAAAATTCACAAAAACGTGGAAAACGGCAAAATATTGCCATATTCGATGATATTTTGTTTAAGTCACATAAAGGAAAAGGGGATGATAAACGTCAAAATATTGCTAAATTCGATGATTTTTCGTACGAAACAAAAGGCAAGAAAACTTGCTTAAAATGCAATATTATGCGAAATTCTGAGATTTGAAGGCCAAATCACATATCGTGATACTACCTGAAATAGAATCGAAATATTGGTAAAAATGAATATATTTACGTAGTATCAAACTGCATGAAAAACGTGAAAAAAGTCACCATTTAACCATATTTGAGGATTTTAACTTCAAATCATATAGCGAGGTTTCGTATTATTTATATCCAAGAAAAGACATATGACAATGTTGTTTTCAATACAAATGATAAAAATCAATGTGTTTTCATTACAATTAACTAAAATGTTCCTGATTTTCCGTTTATATTACCGAGGGAAGATGTACACGTAAAACCGCTTTAATCCGGCTGAAACGTCGATATATGCAATAAAAACCGAACTTCTCCCCTTTTCAATATCTTACTCAGTATTTTAACTAGAAACAAATAGATGATTGAAAATGAAGTATTTAAGGTTATTATCTAATCAATTATGTGTTTGCATAATTTTTATCGTATAAATATGAATTAATACCATAGACTGAATATTCACAAAAACGTGGAAAACGGCAAAATGTTGCCTAATTCGAAGCTATTTTGTTTAAGTCACATAAAGGAAAAGGGGATGATAAACGTCAAAATATTGCTAAATTCGATGATTTTTCGTACGAAACAAAATGCAAGAAAACTTGCTTAAAATGCAATATTAAGCGAAATTCTGAGATTTGAAGGCCAAATTACATATCGTGATACTACATGAAATAGTATCGAAATATTGGTAAAAATGAATATATTTACGTAATATCAAACTACATGAAAAACGTGAAAAAAGTCAATATATAACCATATTTGAGGATTTTAACTTCAAATCACAGAGCGAGGTTTCGTATTATTTAGATCCAAGAAAAGACATATGACAATGTTGTTTCCAATACAAATGATAAAAATCAATGTGTTTTCATTACAATTAACTAAATTGTTCCTGATTTTCCGTTTATATTACCGAAGGAAGATGTAAACGTAAAACCGCTCTAATCCGGCTGAAACGTCGATATATGCAATAAAAACAGAACTTCTCCCCTTTTCAATATCTTACTCAGTATTTTAACGAGAAACAAATAGATGATTGAAAATGAAGTATTTAAGGTTATTATCTAATCAATTATGTGTTTGCATCATTTTTATCGTATATATAATGAATTAATACCTATAGACTGAAAATTCACAAAAATGTGGAAAAACGGCAAAATATTGCGTAATTCGATGATATTTTGTTTAAATCAAATAAAGGAAAAGGGGATGATAAACGTCAAAATATTGCTAAATTCGATGATTTTTCGTACGAAACAAAATGCAAGAAAACTTGCTTAAAATGCAATATTATGCGAAATTCTGAGATTTGAAGGCCAAATCACATATCGTGATACTATATGAAATAGTATCGAAATATTGGTAAAATGAATATATTTACGTAATATCAAACTACATGAAAAACGTGAAAAAAGTCAATATATAACCATATTTGAGGATTTTAACTTCAAATCATAGAGCGAGGTTTCGTAATATTTAGATCCAAGAAAAGACATATGACAATGTTGTTTCCAATACAAATGATAAAAATCAATGTGTTTTCATTACAATTAACTAAAATGTTCCTGATTTTCCGTTTATATTACCGAGGGAAGATGTACACGTAAAACCGCTCTAATCCGGCTGAAACGTCGATATATGCAATAAAAACAGAACTTCTCCCCTTTTCTATATCTTACTCAGTATTTTAACGAGAAACAAATAGATGATTGAAAATGAAGTATTTAAGGTTATTATCTAATCAATTATGTGTTTGCATCATTTTTATCATATATATATGAATTAATACCCATAGACTGAAAATTCACAAAAACGTGGAAAAACGGCAAAATATTGCGTAATTCGATGATATTTTGTTTAAATAATATAAAGGAAAAGGAGATGATAAACGTCAAAATATTGCTAAATTCTATGATTTTTCGTACGAAACAAAATGCAAGAAAACTTGCTTAAAATGCAATATTATGCGAAATTCTGAGATTTGAAGGCCAAATCACATATCGTGATACTACATGAAATAGAATCGAAATATTGGTAAAAATGAATATATTTACGTAGTATCAAACTACATAAAAAACGTGAAAAAAGTCACTATTTTTGCCATATATGAAGATATATGGCAAATGATAAAAATCAATGTGTTTTCATTAGAATTAACTAAAATGTTCCTGATTTTCCGTTTATATTACCGAGGGAAGATGTACACGTAAAACCGCTCTAATCCGGCTGAAACGTCGATATATGCAATAAAAACCGAATTTCTCCCCTTTTCAATATCTTACTCAGTATTTCAACGAGAAACAAATAGTTGATTGAAAATGAAGTATTTAAGGTTATTATCTAATCATTTTAATCATTAATCATAATTATTATGTGTTTGCATCATTTTTATCGTATATATAATGAATAAATACCAATAAACTGAAAATTCACATAAACGTGGAAAAACGGCAAAATATTGCCTAATTCGATGATATTTTGTTTAAATCACATAAAGGAAAAGGGAATGATAAACGTCAAAATATTGCTAAATTCGATGATTTTTCGTACGAAACAAAATGCAAGAAAACTTGCTTGAAATGCAATATTATGCGAAATTCTGAGATTTGAAGGCCAAATCACATATCATGATACTACATGAAATAGTATCGAAATATTGGTAAAATGAATATATTTACGTGATATCAAACTACATGATTAACGTGAAAAAGTCACTATTTTACCATATATGAAGATTTTACCTTCAAATCATTGAGCGAGGTTTCGTATTATTTAGATCCAAGAAAAGACATATGACAATGTTGTTTCCAATACAAATGATAAAAATCAATGTGTTTTAATTAGAATTAACTAAAATGTTCCTGATTTTCCGTTTATATTACCGAGGGAAGATGTACACGTAAAACCGCTCTAGTCCGGCTGAAACGTCGATATATGCAATAGAAACCGAACTTCTCCCCTTTTCTATATCTTACTCAGTATTTTAACGAGAAACAAATAGATGATTGAAAATGAAGTATTTAAGGTTATTATCTAATCAATTATGTGTTTGCATCATTTTTATCGTATATATATGAAATATTACCCATAGACTGAAAATTCACAAAAACGTGGAAAAACGGCAAAATATTGCCTAATTCGATGATATTTTGTTTAAATCACATAAAGGAAAAGGGGATGATAAACGTCAAAATATTGCTAAATTCGATGATTTTTCGTACGAAACAAAATGCAAGAAAACTTGCTTGAAATGCAATATTATGCAAAATTCGGAGATTTGAAGGCCAAATCAAATATCGTGATACTACATGAAATAAAATCGAAATATCGGTAAAAATGAATATATTTACGTAGTATCAAACTACATGAAAAACGTGAAAAAAGTCACTATTTAACCATATTTGAGGATTTTAACTTCAAATCATAGAGCGAGCTTTCGTATTATTTAGATCCAAGAAAAGACATATGACAATGTTGTTTCCAATACAAATGATAAAAATCAATGTGTTTTCATTAGAATTAACTAAAATGTTCCTGATTTTCCGTTTATATTACCGAGGGAAGATGTACACGTAAAACCGCTCTAATCCGGCTGAAACGTCGATATATGCAATAAAAACCGAATTTCTCCCCTTTTCAATATCTTACTCAGTATTTCAACGAGAAACAAATAGTTGATTGAAAATGAAGTATTTAAGGTTATTATCTAATCATTTTAATCATTAATCATAATTATTATGTGTTTGCATAATTTTTATCGTATATATAAGGAATTAATACCAATAAACTGAATATTCACATAAACGTGGAAAAACGGCAAAATATTGCCTAATTCGATGATATTTTGTTTAAATCACATAAAGGAAAAGGGGATGATAAACGTCAAAATATTGCTAAATTCGATGATTTTTCGTATGAAACAAAATGCAAGAAAACTTGCTTAAAATGCAATATTATGCGAAATTTTGAGATTTGTAGGCCAAATCACATATCGTGATACTACATGAAATAGAATCGAAATATTGGTAAAAATGAATATATTTACGTAGTATCAAACTACATGAAAAACGTGAAAAAGTCACTATTTAACCATATTTGAGGATTTTAACTTCAAATCATAGAGCGAGCCTTCGTATTATTTAGATCCAAGAAAAGACATATGACTATGTTGTTTCCAATACAAATGATAAAAATCAATGTGTTTTCATTAGAATTAACTAAAATGATCCTGATTTTCCGTTTATATTACCGAGATAAGATGTTCACGTAAAACCGCTTTAATCTGGCTGAAACGTCGATATATGCAATAAAAACCGAACTTCTCCCCTTTTCAATATCTTACTCAGTATTTTAACTAGAAACAAATAGATGATTGAAAATGAAGTATTTAACGTTATTATCTAATCAATTATGTGTTTGCATCATTTTTATCGTATATATAATGAATTAATACCTATAGACTGAAAATTCACAAAAATGTGGAAAAACGGCAAAATATTGCGTAATTCGATGATATTTTGTTTAAATCAAATAAAGGAAAAGGGGATGATAAACGTCAAAATATTGCTAAATTCGATGATTTTTCGTACGAAACAAAATGCAAGAAAACTTGCTTAAAATGCAATATTATGCGAAATTCTGAGATTTGAAGGCCAAATCACATATCGTGATACTACATGAAATAGTATCGAAATATTGGTAAAATGAATATATTTACGTAATATCAAACTACATGAAAAACGTGAAAAAAGTCAATATATAACCATATATGAGGATTTTAACTTCAAATCATAGAGCGAGGTTTCGTAATATTTAGATCCAAGAAAAGACATATGACAATGTTGTTTCCAATACAAATGATAAAAATCAATGTGTTTTCATTACAATTAACTAAAATGTTCTTGATTTTCCGTTTATATTACCGAGGGAAGATGTACACGAAAATCGCTCTAATCCGGCTGAAACGTCGATATATGCAATAAAAACAGAACTTCTCCCCTTTTCAATATCTTACTCAGTATTTTAACGAGAAACAAATAGTTGATTGAAAATGAAGTATTTAAAATTATTATCTAATCAATTATGAGTTTGCATCATTTTTATCGTATATATAATGAATTAATACCTATAGACTGAAAATTCACAAAAACGTGGAAAAACGGCAAAATATTGCGTAATTCGATGATATTTTGTTTAAATAATATAAAGGAAAAGGAGATGATAAACGTCAAAATATTGCTAAATTCGATGATTTTTCGTACGAAACAAAATGCAAGAAAACTTGCTTAAAATGCAATATTATGCGAAATTCTGAGATATGAAGGCCAAATCACATATCGTGATACTACATGAAATAGAATCGAAATATTGGTAAAAATGAATATATTTACGTAATATCAAACTACATGATTAACGTGAAAAAGTCACTATTTTACCATATTTGAGGATTTTACCTTCAAATCATAGAGCGAGGTTTCGTATTATTTAGATCCAAGAAAAGACATATGACAATGTTGTTTCCAATACAAATGATAAAAATCAATGTGTTTTCATTAGAATTAACTAAAATGTTCCTGATTTTCCGTTTATATTACCGAGGGAAGATGTACACGTAAAACCGCTCTAATCCGGCTGAAACGTCGATATATGCAATAAAAACCGAACTTCTCCCCTTTTCTATATCTTACTCAGTATTTTAACGAGAAACAAATAGATGATTGAAAATGAAGTATTTAAGGTTATTATCTAATCAATTATGTGTTTGCATCATTTTTATCATATATATATGAATTAATACCCATAGACTGAAAATTCACAAAAACGTGGAAAAACGGGAAAATATTGCGTAATTCGATGATATTTTGTTTAAATAATATAAAGGAAAAGGAGATGATAAACGTCAAAATATTGCTAAATTCGATGATTTTTCGTACGAAACAAAATGCAAGAAAACTTGCTTAAAATGCAATATTATGCGAAATTCTGAGATTTGATGGCCAAATCACATATCGTGATACTACATGAAATAGAATCGAAATATTGGTAAAAATGAATATATTTACGTAGTGTCAAACTACATGAAAAACGTGAAAAAAGTCACTATTTTTGCCATATATGAAGATATATGGCAAATGATAAAAATCAATGTGTTTTCATTAGAATTAACTAAAATGTTCCTGATTTTCCGTTTATATTACCGAGGGAAGATGTACACGTAAAACCGCTCTAATCCGGCTGAAACGTCGATATATGCAATAAAAACCGAACTTCTCCCCTTTTCTATATCTTACTCAGTATTTTAACGAGAAACAAATAGATGATTGAAAATGAAGTATTTAAGGTTATTATCTAATCAATTATGTGTTTGCATCATTTTTATCGTATATATATGAAATATTACCCATAGACTGAAAATTCACCAAAACGTGGAAAAACGGCAAAATATTGCCTAATTCGATGATATTTTGTTTAAATCACATAAAGGAAAAGGGGATGATAAACGTCAAAATATTGCTAAATTCGATGATTTTTCGTACGAAACAAAATGCAAGAAAACTTGCTTGAAATGCAATATTATGCAAAATTCTGAGATTTGAAGGCCAAATCAAATATCGTGATACTACATGAAATAAAATCGAAATATTGGTAAAAATGAATATATTTACGTAGTATCAAACTACATGAAAAACGTGAAAAAAGTCACTATTTAACCATATTTGAGGATTTTAACTTCAAATCATAGAGCGAGCTTTCGTATTATTTAGATCCAAGAAAAGACATATGACAATGTTGTTTCCAATACAAATGATAAAAATCAATGTGTTTTCATTAGAATTAACTAAAATGTTCCTGATTTTCCGTTTATATTACCGAGGGAAGATGTACACGAAAATCGCTCTAATCCGGCTGAAACGTCGATATATGCAATAAAAACAGAACTTCTCCCCCTTTTCAATATCTTACTCAGTATTTTAACGAGAAACAAATAGTTGATAGAAAATGAAGTATTTAAGGTTATTATCTAATCAATTATGTGTTTGCATCATTTTTATCGTATATATAATGAATTAATACCTATAGACTGAAAATTCACAAAAACGTGCAAAAACGGCAAAATATTGCGTAATTCGATGATATTTTGTTTAAATAATATAAAGGAAAAGGAGATGATAAACGTCAAAATATTGCTAAATTCGATGATTTTTCGTACGAAACAAAATGCAAGAAAACTTGCTTAAAATGCAATATTATGCGAAATTCTGAGATATGAAGGCCAAATCACATATCGTGATACTACATGAAATAGAATCGAAATATTGGTAAAAATGAATATATTTACGTAATATCAAACTACATGATTAACGTGAAAAAGTCACTATTTTACCATATTTGAGGATTTTACCTTCAAATCATAGAGCGAGGTTTCGTATTATTTAGATCCAAGAAAAGACATATGACAATGTTGTTTCCAATACAAATGATAAAAATCAATCGGTTTTCATTAGAATTAACTAAAATGTTCCTGATTTTCCGTTTATATTACCGAGGGAAGATGTACACGTAAAACCGCTCTAATCCGGCTGAAACGTCGATATATGCAATAAAAACCGAACTTCTCCCCTTTTCTATATCTTACTCAGTATTTTAACGAGAAACAAATAGATGATTGAAAATGGAGTATTTAAGGTTATTATCTAATCAATTATGTGTTTGCATCATTTTTATCATATATATATGAATTAATACCCATAGACTGAAAATTCACAAAAACGTGGAAAAACGGCAAAATATTGCCTAATTCGATGATATTTTGTTTAAATCACATAAAGGAAAAGGGGATGATAAACGTCAAAATATTGCTAAATTCGATGATTTTTCGTACGAAACAAAATGCAAGAAAACTTGCTTAAAATGCAATATTATGCGAAATTCTGAGATTTGTAGGCCAAATCACATATCGGGATACTACGTGAAATAGAATCGAAATATTGGTAAAAATGAATATATTTACGTAGTATCAAACTACATGAAAAACGTAAAAAAAGTCACTATTTAACCATATTTGAGGATTTTAACTTCAAATCATAGAGCGAGCTTTCGTATTATTTAGATCCAAGAAAAGACATATGACAATGTTGTTTCCAATACAAATGATAAAAATCAATGTGTTTTCATTAGAATTAACTAAAATGATCCTGATTTTCCGTTTATATTACCGAGGGAAGATGTACACGTAAAACCGCTCTAATCCGGCTGAAACGTCGATATATGCAATCAAAACCGAACTTCTCCCCTTTTCAATATCTTACTCAGTATTTTAACGAGAAACAAATAGTTGATTGAAAATGAAGTATTTGAGGTTATTATCTAATCATTTTAATCATTAATCATAATTATTATGTGTTTGCATCATTTTTATCGTATATATAATGAATTAATACCTATAAGTGAAAATTCACATAAACGTGGAAAAACGGCAAAATATTGCCTAATTCGATGATATTTTGTTTAAATCACATAAAGGAAAAGGGGATGATAAACGTCAAAATATTGCTAAATTCGATGATTTTTCGTACGAAACAAAATGTAAGAAAACTTGCTTAAAATGCAATATTATGCGAAATTCTGAGATTTGAAGGCCAAATCACATATCATGATACTACATGAAATAGTATCGAAATATTGGTAAAAATGAATATATTTACGTGATATCAAACTACATGATTAACGTGAAAAAGTCACTATTTTTGCCATATATGAAGATTTTACCTTCAAATCATTGAGCGAGGTTTCGTATTATTTAGATCCAAGAAAAGACATATGACAATGTTGTTTCCAATACAAATGATAAAAATCAATGTGTTTTCATTAGAATTAACTAAAATGTTCCTGATTTTCCGTTTATATTACCGAGGGAAGATGTACACGTAAAACCGCTCTAGTCCGGCTGAAACGTCGATATATGCAATAAAAACCGAACTTCTCCCCTTTTCAATATCTTACTCAGTATTTTAACGAGAAACAAATAGTTGATTGAAAATGAAGTATTTGAGGTTATTATCTAATCATTTTAATCATTAATCATAATTATTATGTGTTTGCATCATTTTTATCGTATATATAATGAATTAATACCTATAATTGAAAATTCACATAAACGTGGAAAAACGGCAAAATATTGCCTAATTCGATGATATTTTGTTTAAATCACATAAAGGAAAAGGGGATGATAAACGTCAAAATATTGCTAAATTCGATGATTTTTCGTACGAAACAAAATGTAAGAAAACTTGCTTAAAATGCAATATTATGCGAAATTCTGAGATTTGAAGGCCAAATCACATATCATGATACTACATGAAATAGTATCGAAATATTGGTAAAAATGAATATATTTACGTGATATCAAACTACATGATTAACGTGAAAAAGTCACTATTTTTGCCATATATGAAGATTTTACCTTCAAATCATTGAGCGAGGTTTCGTATTATTTAAATCCAAGAAAAGACATATGACAATGTTGTTTCCAATACAAATGATAAAAATCAATGTGTTTTCATTAGAATTAACTAAAATGTTCCTGATTTTCCGTTTATATTACCGAGGGAAGATGTACACGTAAAACCGCTCTAGTCCGGCTGAAACGTCGATATATGCAATAAAAACCGAACTTCTCCCCTTTTCTATATCTTACTCAGTATTTTAACGAGAAACAAATAGATGATTGAAAATGAAGTATTTAAGGTTATTATCTAATCAATTATGTGTTTGCATCATTTTTATCGTATATATATGAAATAATACCCATAGACTGAAAATTCACAAAAACGTGGAAAAACGGCAAAATATTGCCTAATTCGATGATATTTTGTTTAAATCACATAAAGGAAAAGGGGATGATAAACGTCAAAATATTGCTAAATTCGATGATTTTTCGTACGAAACAAAATGCAAGAAAACTTGCTTGAAATGCAATATTATGTAAAATTCTGAGATTTGAAGGCCAAATCAAATATCGTGATACTACATGAAATAAAATCGAAATATTGGTAAAAATTAATATATTTACGTAGTATCAAACTACATGAAAAACGTGAAAAAAGTCACTATTTAACCATATTTGAGGATTTTAACTTCAAATCATAGAGCGAACTTTCGTATTATTTAGATCCAAGAAAAGACATATGACAATGTTCTTTCCAATACAAATGATAAAAATCAATGTGTTTTCATTAGAATTAACTAAAATGTTCCTGATTTTCCGTTTGTATTACCGAGGGAAGATGTACACGTAAAACCGCTCTAATCCGGCTGAAACGTCGATATATGCAATAAAAACCGAATTTCTCCCCTTTTCAATATCTTACTCAGTATTTCAACGAGAAACAAACAGTTGATTGAAAATGAAGTATTTAAGGTTATTATCTAATCATTTTAATCATTAATCATAATTATTATGTGTTTGCATCATTTTTATCGTATATATAATGAATTAATACCAATAAACTGAAAATTCACATAAACGTGGAAAAACGGCAAAATATTGCCTAATTCGATGATATTTTGTTTAAATCACATAAAGGAAAAGGGGATGATAAACGTCAAAATATTGCTAAATTCGTTGATTTTTCGTACGAAACAAAATGCAAGAAAACTTGCTTAAAATGCAATATTATGCGAAATTCTGAGAATTGAAGGCCAAATCACATATCATGATACTACATGAAATAGTATCGAAATATTGGTAAAATGAATATATTTACGTGATATCAAACTACATGATTAACGTGAAAAAGTCACTATTTTACCATATATGAAGATTTTACCTTCAAATCATTGAGCGAGGTTTCGTATTATTTAGATCCAAGAAAAGACATATGACAATGTTGTTTCCAATACAAATGATAAAAATCAATGTGTTTTAATTAGAATTAACTAAAATGTTCCTGATTTTCCGTTTATATTACCGAGGGAAGATGTACACGTAAAACCGCTCTAGTCCGGCTGAAACGTCGATATATGCAATAAAAACCGAACTTCTCCCCTTTTCTATATCTTACTCAGTATTTTAACGAGAAACAAATAGATGATTGAAAATGAAGTATTTAAGGTTATTATCTAATCAATTATGTGTTTGCATCATTTTTATCGTATATATATGAAATATTACCCATAGACTGAAAATTCACAAAAACGTGGAAAAACGGCAAAATATTGCCTAATTCGATGATATTTTGTTTAAATCACATAAAGGAAAAGGGGATGATAAACGTCAAAATATTGCTAAATTCGATGATTTTTCGTACGAAACAAAATGCAAGAAAACTTGCTTGAAATGCAATATTATGCAAAATTCTGAGATTTGAAGGCCAAATCAAATATCGTGATACTACATGAAATAAAATCGAAATATTGGTAAAAATGAATATATTTACGTAGTATCAAACTACATGAAAAACGTGAAAAAAGTCACTATTTAACCATATTTGAGGATTTTAACTTCAAATCATAGAGCGAGCTTTCGTATTATTTAGATCCAAGAAAAGACATATGACAATGTTGTTTCCAATACAAATGATAAAAATCAATGTGTTTTCATTAGAATTAACTAAAATGTTCCTGATTTTCCGTTTATATTACCGAGGGAAGATGTACACGAAAATCGCTCTAATCCGGCTGAAACGTCGATATATGCAATAAAAACAGAACTTCTCCCCCTTTTCAATATCTTACTCAGTATTTTAACGAGAAACAAATAGTTGATAGAAAATGAAGTATTTAAGGTTATTATCTAATCAATTATGTGTTTGCATCATTTTTATCGTATATATAATGAATTAATACCTATAGACTGAAAATTCACAAAAACGTGGAAAAACGGCAAAATATTGCGTAATTCGATGATATTTTGTTTAAATAATATAAAGGAAAAGGAGATGATAAACGTCAAAATATTGCTAAATTCGATGATTTTTCGTACGAAACAAAATGCAAGAAAACTTGCTTAAAATGCAATATTATGCGAAATTCTGAGATATGAAGGCCAAATCACATATCGTGATACTACATGAAATAGAATCGAAATATTGGTAAAAATGAATATATTTACGTAATATCAAACTACATGATTAACGTGAAAAAGTCACTATTTTACCATATTTGAGGATTTTACCTTCAAATCATAGAGCGAGGTTTCGTATTATTTAGATCCAAGAAAAGACATATGACAATGTTGTTTCCAATACAAATGATAAAAATCAATCGGTTTTCATTAGAATTAACTAAAATGTTCCTGATTTTCCGTTTATATTACCGAGGGAAGATGTACACGTAAAACCGCTCTAATCCGGCTGAAACGTCGATATATGCAATAAAAACCGAACTTCTCCCCTTTTCTATATCTTACTCAGTATTTTAACGAGAAACAAATAGATGATTGAAAATGGAGTATTTAAGGTTATTATCTAATCAATTATGTGTTTGCATCATTTTTATCATATATATATGAATTAATACCCATAGACTGAAAATTCACAAAAACGTGGAAAAACGGCAAAATATTGCCTAATTCGATGATATTTTGTTTAAATCACATAAAGGAAAAGGGGATGATAAACGTCAAAATATTGCTAAATTCGATGATTTTTCGTACGAAACAAAATGCAAGAAAACTTGCTTAAAATGCAATATTATGCGAAATTCTGAGATTTGTAGGCCAAATCACATATCGGGATACTACGTGAAATAGAATCGAAATATTGGTAAAAATGAATATATTTACGTAGTATCAAACTACATGAAAAACGTAAAAAAAGTCACTATTTAACCATATTTGAGGATTTTAACTTCAAATCATAGAGCGAGCTTTCGTATTATTTAGATCCAAGAAAAGACATATGACAATGTTGTTTCCAATACAAATGATAAAAATCAATGTGTTTTCATTAGAATTAACTAAAATGTTCCGGATTTCCCGTTTGTATTACCGAGGGAAGATGTACACGTAAAACCGCTCTAATCCGGCTGAAACGTCGATATATGCAATAAAAACCGAATTTCTCCCCTTTTCAATATCTTACTCAGTATTTCAACGAGAAACAAACAGTTGATTGAAAATGAAGTATTTAAGGTTATTATCTAATCATTTTAATCATTAATCATAATTATTATGTGTTTGCATCATTTTTATCGTATATATAATGAATTAATACCAATAAACTGAAAATTCACATAAACGTGGAAAAACGGCAAAATATTGCCTAATTCGATGATATTTTGTTTAAATCACATAAAGGAAAAGGGGATGATAAACGTCAAAATATTGCTAAATTCGATGATTTTTCGTACGAAACAAAATGCAAGAAAACTTGCTTAAAATGCAATATTATGCGAAATTCTGAGAATTGAAGGCCAAATCACATATCATGATACTACATGAAATAGTATCGAAATATTGGTAAAATGAATATATTTACGTGATATCAAACTACATGATTAACGTGAAAAAGTCACTATTTTACCATATATGAAGATTTTACCTTCAAATCATTGAGCGAGGTTTCGTATTATTTAGATCCAAGAAAAGACATATGACAATGTTGTTTCCTATACAAATGATAAAAATCAATGTGTTTTAATTAGAATTAACTAAAATGTTCCTGATTTTCCGTTTATATTACCGAGGGAAGATGTACACGTAAAACCGCTCTAGTCCGGCTGAAACGTCGATATATGCAATAAAAACCGAACTTCTCCCCTTTTCTATATCTTACTCAGTATTTTAACGAGAAACAAATAGATGATTGAAAATGAAGTATTTAAGGTTATTATCTAATCAATTATGTGTTTGCATCATTTTTATCGTATATATATGAAATAATACCCATAGACTGAAAATTCACAAAAACGTGGAAAAACGGCAAAATATTGCCTAATTCGATGATATTTTGTTTAAATCACATAAAGGAAAAGGGGATGATAAACGTCAAAATATTGCTAAATTCGATGATTTTTCGTACGAAACAAAATGCAAGAAAACTTGCTTGAAATGCAATATTATGCAAAATTCTGAGATTTGAAGGCCAAATCAAATATCGTGATACTACATGAAATAAAATCGAAATATTGGTAAAAATGAATATATTTACGTAGTATCAAACTACATGAAAAACGTGAAAAAAGTCACTATTTAACCATATTTGAGGATTTTAACTTCAAATCATAGAGCGAGCTTTCGTATTATTTAGATCCAAGAAAAGACATATGACAATGTTGTTTCCAATACAAATGATAAAAATCAATGTGTTTTCATTAGAATTAACTAAAATGTTCCTGATTTTCCGTTTATATTACCGAGGGAAGATGTACACGTAAAACCGCTCTAATCCGGCTGAAACGTCGATATATGCAATAAAAACCGAATTTCTCCCCTTTTCAATATCTTACTCAGTATTTCAACGAGAAACAAATAGTTGATTGAAAATGAAGTATTTAAGGTTATTATCTAATCATTTTAATCATTAATCATAATTATTATGTGTTTGCATAATTTTTATCGTATATATAATGAATTAATACCAATAAACTGAATATTCACATAAACGTGGAAAAACGGCAAAATATTGCCTAATTCGATGATATTTTGTTTAAATCACATAAAGGAAAAGGGGATGATAAACGTCAAAATATTGCTAAATTCGATGATTTTTCGTATGAAACAAAATGCAAGAAAACTTGCTTAAAATGCAATATTATGCGAAATTCTGAGATTTGTAGGCCAAATCACATATCATGATACTACATGAAATAGAATCGAAATATTGGTAAAAATGAATATATTTACGTAGTATCAAACTACATGAAAAACGTGAAAAAAGTCACTATTTTTGCCATATATGAAGATATATGGCAAATGATAAAAATCAATGTGTTTTCATTAGAATTAACTAAAATGTTCCTGATTTTCCGTTTATATTACCGAGGGAAGATGTACACGTAAAACCGCTCTAATCCGGCTGAAACGTCGATATATGCAATAAAAACCGAACTTCTCCCCTTTTCTATATCTTACTCAGTATTTTAACGAGAAACAAATAGATGATTGAAAATGAAGTATTTAAGGTTATTATCTAATCAATTATGTGTTTGCATCATTTTTATCATATATATATGAATTAATACCCATAGACTGAAAATTCACAAAAACGTGGAAAAACGGCAAAATATTGCCTAATTCGATGATATTTTGTTTAAATCACATAAAGGAAAAGGGGATGATAAACGTCAAAATATTGCTAAATTCGATGATTTTTCGTACGAAACAAAATGCAAGAAAACTTGCTTAAAATGCAATATTATGCGAAATTCTGAGATTTGTAGGCCAAATCACATATCGGGATACTACATGAAATAGAATCGAAATATTGGTAAAAATGAATATATTTACGTAGTATCAAACTACATGAAAAACGTAAAAAAAGTCACTATTTAACCATATTTGAGGATTTTAACTTCAAATCATAGAGCGAGCTTTCGTATTATTTAGATCCAAGAAAAGACATATGACAATGTTGTTTCCAATACAAATGATAAAAATCAATGTGTTTTCATTAGAATTAACTAAAATGATCCTGATTTTCCGTTTATATTACCGAGGGAAGATGTACACGTAAAACCGCTCTAATCCGGCTGAAACGTCGATATATGCAATCAAAACCGAACTTCTCCCCTTTTCAATATCTTACTCAGTATTTTAACGAGAAACAAATAGTTGATTGAAAATGAAGTATTTGAGGTTATTATCTAATCATTTTATTCATTAATCATAATTATTATGTGTTTGCATCATTTTTATCGTATATATAATGAATTAATACCAATAATTGAAAATTCACATAAACGTGGAAAAACGGCAAAATATTGCCTAATTCGATGATATTTTGTTTAAATCACATAAAGGAAAAGGGGATGATAAACGTCAAAATATTGCTAAATTCGATGATTTTTCGTACGAAACAAAATGTAAGAAAACTTGCTTAAAATGCAATATTATGCGAAATTCTGAGATTTGAAGGCCAAATCACATATCATGATACTACATGAAATAGTATCGAAATATTGGTAAAAATGAATATATTTACGTGATATCAAACTACATGATTAACGTGAAAAAGTCACTATTTTTGCCATATATGAAGATTTTACCTTCAAATCATTGAGCGAGCTTTCGTATTATTTAGATCCAAGAAAAGACATATGACAATGTTGTTTCCAATACAAATGATAAAAATCAATGTGTTTTCATTAGAATTAACTAAAATGTTCCTGATTTTCCGTTTATATTACCGAGGGAAGATGTACACGTAAAACCGCTCTAATCCGGCTGAAACGTCGATATATGCAATAAAAACCGAACTTCTCCCCTTTTCTATATCTTACTCAGTATTTTAACGAGAAACAAATAGATGAATGAAAATGAAGTATTTAAGGTTATTATCTAATCAATTATGTGTTTGCATCATTTTTATCATATATATATGAATTAATACCCATAGACTGAAAATTCACAAAAACGTGGAAAAACGGCAAAATATTGCCTAATTCGATGATATTTTGTTTAAATCACATAAAGGAAAAGGGGATGATAAACGTCAAAATATTGCTAAATTCGATGATTTTTCGTACGAAACAAAATGCAAGAAAACTTGCTTAAAATGCAATATTATGCGAAATTCTGAGATTTGTAGGCCAAATCACATATCGGGATACTACATGAAATAGAATCGAAATATTGGTAAAAATGAATATATTTACGTAGTATCAAACTACATGAAAAACGTAAAAAAAGTCACTATTTAACCATATTTGAGGATTTTAACTTCAAATCATAGAGCGAGCTTTCGTATTATTTAGATCCAAGAAAAGACATATGACAATGTTGTTTCCAATACAAATGATAAAAATCAATGTGTTTTCATTAGAATTAACTAAAATGATCCTGATTTTCCGTTTATATTACCGAGGGAAGATGTACACGTAAAACCGCTCTAATCCGGCTGAAACGTCGATATATGCAATCAAAACCGAACTTCTCCCCTTTTCAATATCTTACTCAGTATTTTAACGAGAAACAAATAGTTGATTGAAAATGAAGTATTTGAGGTTATTATCTAATCATTTTATTCATTAATCATAATTATTATGTGTTTGCATCATTTTTATCGTATATATAATGAATTAATACCAATAATTGAAAATTCACATAAACGTGGAAAAACGGCAAAATATTGCCTAATTCGATGATATTTTGTTTAAATCACATAAAGGAAAAGGGGATGATAAACGTCAAAATATTGCTAAATTCGATGATTTTTCGTACGAAACAAAATGTAAGAAAACTTGCTTAAAATGCAATATTATGCGAAATTCTGAGATTTGAAGGCCAAATCACATATCATGATACTACATGAAATAGTATCGAAATATTGGTAAAAATGAATATATTTACGTGATATCAAACTACATGATTAACGTGAAAAAGTCACTATTTTTGCCATATATGAAGATTTTACCTTCAAATCATTGAGCGAGCTTTCGTATTATTTAGATCCAAGAAAAGACATATGACAATGTTGTTTCCAATACAAATGATAAAAATCAATGTGTTTTCATTAGAATTAACTAAAATGTTCCTGATTTTCCGTTTATATTACCGAGGGAAGATGTACACGTAAAACCGCTCTAATCCGGCTGAAACGTCGATATATGCAATAAAAACCGAACTTCTCCCCTTTTCTATATCTTACTCAGTATTTTAACGAGAAACAAATAGATGAATGAAAATGAAGTATTTAAGGTTATTATCTAATCAATTATGTGTTTGCATCATTTTTATCATATATATATGAATTAATACCCATAGACTGAAAATTCACAAAAACGTGGAAAAACGGCAAAATATTGCCTAATTCGATGATATTTTGTTTAAATCACATAAAGGAAAAGGGGATGATAAACGTCAAAATATTGCTAAATTCGATGATTTTTCGTACGAAACAAAATGCAAGAAAACTTGCTTAAAATGCAATATTATGCGAAATTCTGAGATTTGTAGGCCAAATCACATATCGGGATACTACATGAAATAGAATCGAAATATTGGTAAAAATGAATATATTTACGTAGTATCAAACTACATGAAAAACGTAAAAAAAGTCACTATTTAACCATATTTGAGGATTTTAACTTCAAATCATAGAGCGAGCTTTCGTATTATTTAGATCCAAGAAAAGACATATGACAATGTTGTTTCCAATACAAATGATAAAAATCAATGTGTTTTCATTAGAATTAACTAAAATGATCCTGATTTTCCGTTTATATTACCGAGGGAAGATGTACACGTAAAACCGCTCTAATCCGGCTGAAACGTCGATATATGCAATCAAAACCGAACTTCTCCCCTTTTCAATATCTTACTCAGTATTTTAACGAGAAACAAATAGTTGATTGAAAATGAAGTATTTGAGGTTATTATCTAATCATTTTATTCATTAATCATAATTATTATGTGTTTGCATCATTTTTATCGTATATATAATGAATTAATACCAATAATTGAAAATTCACATAAACGTGGAAAAACGGCAAAATATTGCCTAATTCGATGATATTTTGTTTAAATCACATAAAGGAAAAGGGGATGATAAACGTCAAAATATTGCTAAATTCGATGATTTTTCGTACGAAACAAAATGTAAGAAAACTTGCTTAAAATGCAATATTATGCGAAATTCTGAGATTTGAAGGCCAAATCACATATCATGATACTACATGAAATAGTATCGAAATATTGGTAAAAATGAATATATTTACGTGATAACAAACTACATGATTAACGTGAAAAAGTCACTATTTTTGCCATATTTGAAGATTTTACCTTCAAATCATTGAGCGAGGTTTCGTATTATTTAGATCCAAGAAAAGACATATGACAATGTTGTTTCCAATACAAATGATAAAAATCAATGTGTTTTCATTAGAATTAACTAAAATGTTCCTGATTTTCCGTTTATATTACCGAGGGAAGATGTACACGTAAAACCGCTCTAGTCCGGCTGAAACGTCGATATATGCAATAAAAACCGAACTTCTCCCCTTTTCTATATCTTACTCAGTATTTTAACGAGAAACAAATAGATGATTGAAAATGAAGTATTTAAGGTTATTATCTAATCAATTATGTGTTTGCATCATTTTTATCGTATATATATGAAATAATACCCATAGACTGAAAATTCACAAAAACGTGGAAAAACGGCAAAATATTGCCTAATTCGATGATATTTTGTTTAAATCACATAAAGGAAAAGGGGATGATAAACGTCAAAATATTGCTAAATTCGATGATTTTTCGTACGAAACAAAATGCAAGAAAACTTGCTTGAAATGCAATATTATGTAAAATTCTGAGATTTGAAGGCCAAATCAAATATCGTGATACTACATGAAATAAAATCGAAATATTGGTAAAAATTAATATATTTACGTAGTATCAAACTACATGAAAAACGTGAAAAAAGTCACTATTTAACCATATTTGAGGATTTTAACTTGAAATCATAGAGCGAACTTTCGTATTATTTAGATCCAAGAAAAGACATATGACAATGTTGTTTCCAATACAAATGATAAAAATCAATGTGTTTTCATTAGAATTAACTAAAATGTTCCTGATTTTCCGTTTATATTACCGAGGGAAGATGTACACGTAAAACCGCTCTAATCCGGCTGAAACGTCGATATATGCAATAAAAACCGAATTTCTCCCCTTTTCAATATCTTACTCAGTATTTCAACGAGAAACAAACAGTTGATTGAAAATGAAGTATTTAAGGTTATTATCTAATCATTTTAATCATTAATCATAATTATTATGTGTTTGCATCATTTTTATCGTATATATAATGAATTAATACCAATAAACTGAAAATTCACATAAACGTGGAAAAACGGCAAAATATTGCCTAATTCGATGATATTTGGTTTAAATCACATAAAGGAAAAGGGGATGATAAACGTCAAAATATTGCTAAATTCGATGATTTTTCGTACGAAACAAAATGCAAGAAAACTTGCTTAAAATGCAATATTATGCGAAATTCTGAGAATTGAACGCCAAATCATATATCATGATACTACATGAAATAGTATCGAAATATTGGTAAAATGAATATATTTACGTGATATCAAACTACATGATTAACGTGAAAAAGTCACTATTTTACCATATATGAAGATTTTACCTTCAAATCATTGAGCGAGGTTTCGTATTATTTAGATCCAAGAAAAGACATATGACAATGTTGTTTCCAATACAAATGATAAAAATCAATGTGTTTTAATTAGAGTTAACTAAAATGTTTCTGATTTTCCGTTTATATTACCGAGGGAAGATGTACACGTAAAACCGCTCTAGTCCGGCTGAAACGTCGATATATGCAATAAAAACCGAACTTCTCCCCTTTTCTATATCTTACTCAGTATTTTAAATAGAAACAAATAGATGATTGAAAATGAAGTATTTGAGGTTATTATCTAATCATTTTAATCATTAATCATAATTATTATGTGTTTGCATCATTTTTATCGTATATATAATGAATTAATACCTATAATTGAAAATTCACATAAACGTGGAAAAACGGCAAAATATTGCCTAATTCGATGATATTTTGTTTAAATCACATAAAGGAAAAGGGGATGATAAACGTCAAAATATTGCTAAATTCGATGATTTTTCGTTCGAAACAAAATGTAAGAAAACTTGCTTAAAATGCAATATTATGCGAAATTCTGAGATTTGAAGGCCAAATCACATATCATGATACTACATGAAATAGTATCGAAATATTGGTAAAAATGAATATATTTACGTGATATCAAACTACATGATTAACGTGAAAAAGTCACTATTTTTGCCATATATGAAGATTTTACCTTCAAATCATTGAGCGAGGTTTCGTATTATTTAGATCCAAGAAAAGACATATGACAATGTTGTTTCCAATACAAATGATAAAAATCAATGTGTTTTCATTAGAATTAACTAAAATGTTCCTGATTTTCCGTTTATATTACCGAGGGAAGATGTACACGTAAAACCGCTCTAGTCCGGCTGAAACGTCGATATAAGCAATAAAAACCGAACTTCTCCCCTTTTCTATATCTTACTCAGTATTTTAACGAGAAACAAATAGATGATTGAAAATGAAGTATTTAAGGTTATTATCTAATCAATTATGTGTTTGCATCATTTTTATCGTATATATATGAAATAATACCCATAGACTGAAAATTCACAAAAACGTGGAAAAACGGCAAAATATTGCCTAATTCGATGATATTTTGTTTAAATCACATAAAGGAAAAGGGGATGATAAACGTCAAAATATTGCTAAATTCGATGATTTTTCGTACGAAACAAAATGCAAGAAAACTTGCTTGAAATGCAATATTATGTAAAATTCTGAGATTTGAAGGCCAAATCAAATATCGTGATACTACATGAAATAAAATCGAAATATTGGTAAAAATTAATATATTTACGTAGTATCAAACTACATGAAAAACGTGAAAAAAGTCACTATTTAACCATATTTGAGGATTTTAACTTCAAATCATAGAGCGAACTTTCGTATTATTTAGATCCAAGAAAAGACATATGACAATGTTGTTTCCAATACAAATGATAAAAATCAATGTGTTTTCATTAGAATTAACTAAAATGTTCCTGATTTTCCGTTTGTATTACCGAGGGAAGATGTACACGTAAAACCGCTCTAATCCGACTGAAACGTCGATATATGCAATAAAAACCGAATTTCTCCCCTTTTCAATATCTTACTCAGTATTTCAACGAGAAACAAACAGTTGATTGAAAATGAAGTATTTAAGGTTATTATCTAATCATTTTAATCATTAATCATAATTATTATGTGTTTGCATCATTTTTATCGTATATATAATGAATTAATACCAATAAACTGAAAATTCACATAAACGTGGAAAAACGGCAAAATATTGCCTAATTCGATGATATTTTGTTTAAATCACATAAAGGAAAAGGGGATGATAAACGTCAAAATATTGCTAAATTCGATGATTTTTCGTACGAAACAAAATGTAAGAAAACTTGCTTAAAATGCAATATTATGCGAAATTCTGAGAATTGAAGGCCAAATCACATATCATGATACTACATGAAATAGTATCGAAATATTGGTAAAATTAATATATTTACGTGATATCAAACTACATGATTAACGTGAAAAAGTCACTATTTTACCATATATGAAGATTTTACCTTCAAATCATTGAGCGAGGTTTCGTATTATTTAGATCCAAGAAAAGACATATGACAATGTTGTTTCCAATACAAATGATAAAAATCAATGTGTTTTAATTAGAATTAACTAAAATGTTCCTGATTTTCCGTTTATATTACCGAGGGAAGATGTACACGTAAAACCGCTCTAGTCCGGCTGAAACGTCGATATATGCAATAAAAACCGAACTTCTCCCCTTTTCTATATCTTACTCAGTATTTTAACGAGAAACAAATAGATGATTGAAAATGAAGTATTTAAGGTTATTATCTAATCAATTATGTGTTTGCATCATTTTTATCGTATATATATGAAATAATACCCATAGACTGAAAATTCACAAAAACGTGGAAAAACGGCAAAATATTGCCTAATTCGATGATATTTTGTTTAAATCACATAAAGGAAAAGGGGATGATAAACGTCAAAATATTGCTAAATTCGATGATTTTTCGTACGAAACAAAATGCAAGAAAACTTGCTTGAAATGCAATATTATGCAAAATTCTGAGATTTGAAGGCCAAATCAAATATCGTGATACTACATGAAATAAAATCGAAATATTGGTAAAAATGAATATATTTACGTAGTATCAAACTACATGAAAAACGTGAAAAAAGTCACTATTTAACCATATTTGAGGATTTTAACTTCAAATCATAGAGCGAGCTTTCGTATTATTTAGATCCAAGAAAAGACATATGACAATGTTGTTTCCAATACAAATGATAAAAATCAATGTGTTTTCATTAGAATTAACTAAAATGTTCCTGATTTTCCGTTTATATTACCGAGGGAAGATGTACACGTAAAACCGCTCTAATCCGGCTGAAACGTCGATATATGCAATAAAAACCGAATTTCTCCCCTTTTCAATATCTTACTCAGTATTTCAACGAGAAACAAATAGTTGATTGAAAATGAAGTATTTAAGGTTATTATCTAATCATTTTAATCATTAATCATAATTATTATGTGTTTGCATAATTTTTATCGTATATATAATGAATTAATACCAATAAACTGAATATTCACATAAACGTGGAAAAACGGCAAAATATTGCCTAATTCGATGATATTTTGTTTAAATCACATAAAGGAAAAGGGGATGATAAACGTCAAAATGTTGCTAAATTCGATGATTTTTCGTATGAAACAAAATGCAAGAAAACTTGCTTAAAATGCAATATTATGCGAAATTCTGAGATTTGTAGGCCAAATCACATATCATGATACTACATGAAATAGAATCGAAATATTGGTAAAAATGAATATATTTACGTAGTATCAAACTACATGAAAAACGTGAAAAAAGTCACTATTTTTGCCATATATGAAGATATATGGCAAATTATAAAAATCAATGTGTTTTCATTAGAATTAACTAAAATGTTCCTGATTTTCCGTTTATATTACCGAGGGAAGATGTACACGTAAAACCGCTCTAATCCGGCTGAAACGTCGATATATGCAATAAAAACCGAATTTCTCCCCTTTTCAATATCTTACTCAGTATTTTAACGAGAAACAAATAGTTGATTGAAAATGAAGTATTTGAGGTTATTATCTAATCATTTTATTCATTAATCATAATTATTATGTGTTTGCATCATTTTTATCGTATATATAATGAATTAATACCAATAATTGAAAATTCACATAAACGTGGAAAAACGGCAAAATATTGCCTAATTCGATGATATTTTGTTTAAATCACATAAAGGAAAAGGGGATGATAAACGTCAAAATATTGCTAAATTCGATGATTTTTCGTACGAAACAAAATGTAAGAAAACTTGCTTAAAATGCAATATTATACGAAATTCTGAGATTTGAAGGCCAAATCACATATCATGATACTACATGAAATAGTATCGAAATATTGGTAAAAATGAATATATTTACGTGATATCAAACTACATGATTAACGTGAAAAAGTCACTATTTTTACCATATATGAAGATTTTACCTTCAAATCATTGAGCGAGGTTTCGTATTATTTAGATCCAAGAAAAGACATATGACAATGTTGTTTCCAATACAAATGATAAAAATCAATGTGTTTTCATTAGAATTAACTAAAATGTTCCTGATTTTCCGTTTATATTACCAAGGGAAGATGTACACGTAAAACCGCTCTAGTCCGGCTGAAACGTCGATATATGCAATAAAAACCGAACTTCTCCCCTTTTCTATATCTTATTCAGTATTTTAACGAGAAACAAATAGATGATTGAAAATGAAGTATTTAAGGTTATTATCTAATCAATTATGTGTTTGCATCATTTTTATCGTATATATATGAAATAATACCCATAGACTGAAAATTCACAAAAACGTGGAAAAACGGCAAAATATTGCCTAATTCGATGATATTTTGTTTAAATCACATAAAGGAAAAGGGGATGATAAACGTCAAAATATTGCTAAATTCGATGATTTTTCGTACGAAACAAAATGCAAGAAAACTTGCTTGAAATGCAATATTATGTAAAATTCTGAGATTTGAAGGCCAAATCAAATATCGTGATACTACATGAAATAAAATCGAAATATTGGTAAAAATTAATATATTTACGTAGTATCAAACTACATGAAAAACGTGAAAAAAGTCACTATTTAACCATATTTGAGGATTTTAACTTCAAATCATAGAGCGAACTTTCGTATTATTTAGATCCAAGAAAAGACATATGACAATGTTGTTTCCAATACAAATGATAAAAATCAATGTGTTTTCATTAGAATTAACTAAAATGTTCCTGATTTTCCGTTTATATTACCGAGGGAAGATGTACACGTAAAACCTCTCTAATCCGGCTGAAACGTCGATATATGCAATAAAAACCGAATTTCTCCCCTTTTCAATATCTTACTCAGTATTTCAACGAGAAACAAACAGTTGATTGAAAATGAAGTATTTAAGGTTATTATCTAATCATTTTAATCATTAATCATAATTATTATGTGTTTGCATCATTTTTATCGTATATATAATGAATTAATACCAATAAACTGAAAATTCACATAAACGTGGAAAAACGGCAAAATATTGCCTAATTCGATGATATTTTGTTTAAATCACATAAAGGAAAAGGGGATGATAAACGTCAAAATATTGCTAAATTCGATGATTTTTCGTACGAAACGAAATGCAAGATAACTTGCTAAAAATGCAATATTATGCGAAATTCTGAGAATTGAAGGCCAAATCACATATCATGATACTACCTGAAATAGTATCGAAATATTGGTAAAATGAATATATTTACGTGATATCAAACTACATGATTAACGTGAAAAAGTCACTATTTTACCATATATGAAGATTTTACCTTCAAATCATTGAGCGAGGTTTCGTATTATTTAGATCCAAGAAAAGACATATGACAATGTTGTTTCCAATACAAATGATAAAAATCAATGTGTTTTAATTAGAATTAACTAAAATGTTCCTGATTTTCCGTTTATATTACCGAGGGAAGATGTACACGCAAAACCGCTCTAGTCCGGCTGAAACGTCGATATATGCAATAAAAACCGAACTTCTCCCCTTTTCTATATCTTACTCAGTATTTTAACGAGAAACAAATAGATGATTGAAAATGAAGTATTTAAGGTTATTATCTAATCAATCATGTGTTTGCATCATTTTTATCGTATATATATGAAATAATACCCATAGACTGAAAATTCACAAAAACGTGGAAAAACGGCAAAATATTGCCTAATTCGATGATATTTTGTTTAAATCACATAAAGGAAAAGGGGATGATAAACGTCAAAATATTGCTAAATTCGATGATTTTTCGTACGAAACAAAATGCAAGAAAACTTGCTTCAAATGCAATATTATGCAAAATTCTGAGATTTGAAGGCCAAATCAAATATCGTGATACTACATGAAATAAAATCGAAATATTGGTAAAAATGAATATATTTACGTAGTATCAAACTACATGAAAAACGTGAAAAAAGTCACTATTTAACCATATTTGAGGATTTTAACTTCAAATCATAGAGCGAGCTTTCGTATTATTTAGATCCAAGAAAAGACATATGACAATGTTGTTTCCAATACAAATGATAAAAATCAATGTGTTTTCATTAGAATTAACTAAAATGTTCCTGATTTTCCGTTTATATTACCGAGGGAAGATGTACACGTAAAACCGCTCTAATTCGGCTGAAACGTCGATATATGCAATAAAAACCGAATTTCTCCCCTTTTCAATATCTTACTCAGTATTTCAACGAGAAACAAATAGTTGATTGAAAATGAAGTATTTAAGGTTATTATCTAATCATTTTAATCATTAATCATAATTATTATGTGTTTGCATAATTTTTATCGTATATATAATGAATTAATACCAATAAACTGAATATTCACATAAACGTGGAAAAACGGCCAAATATTGCCTAATTCGATGATATTTTGTTTAAATCACATAAAGGAAAAGGGGATGATAAACGTCAAAATATTGCTAAATTCGATGATTTTTCGTATGAAACAAAATGCAAGAAAACTTGCTTAAAATGCAATATTATGCGAAATTCTGAGATTTGTAGGCCAAATCACATATCGTGATACTACATGAAATAGAATCGAAATATTGGTAAAAATGAATATATTTACGTAATATCAAACTACATGATTAACGTGAAAAAGTCACTATTTTACCATATATGAAGATTTTACCTTCAAATCATAGAGCGAGGTTTCGTATTATTTAGATCCAAGAAAAGACATATGACAATGTTGTTTCCAATACAAATGATAAAAATCAATGTGTTTTCATTACAATTAACTAAAATGTTCCTGATTTTCCGTTTATATTACCGAGGGAAGATGTACACGTAAAACCGCTCTAATCCGGCTGAAACGTCGATATATGCAATAAAAACCGAACTTCTTCCCTTTTCAATATCTTACTCAGTATTTTAACGAGAAACAAATAGATGATTGAAAATGAAGTATTTAAGGTTATTATCTAATCAATTATGTGTTTGCATCATTTTTATCGTATATAAATGAATTAATACCCATAGACTGTAAATTCACATAAACGTGGAAAACGGCAAAATATTGCCTAATTCGATGATATTTTGTTTAAATCACATAAAGGAAAAGGGGATGATAAACGTCAAAATATTGCTAAATTCGATGATTTTTCGTACGAAACAAAATGCAAGAAAACTTGCTTGAAATGCAATATTATGTAAAATTCTGAGATTTGAAGGCCAAATCAAATATCGTGATACTACATGAAATAAAATCGAAATATTGGTAAAAATTAATATATTTACGTAGTATCAAACTACATGAAAAACGTGAAAAAAGTCACTATTTAACCATATTTGAGGATTTTAACTTGAAATCATAGAGCGAACTTTCGTATTATTTAGATCCAAGAAAAGACATATGACAATGTTGTTTCCAATACAAATGATAAAAATCAATGTGTTTTCATTAGAATTAACTAAAATGTTCCTGATTTTCCGTTTATATTACCGAGGGAAGATGTACACGTAAAACCGCTCTAATCCGGCTGAAACGTCGATATATGCAATAAAAACCGAATTTCTCCCCTTTTCAATATCTTACTCAGTATTTCAACGAGAAACAAACAGTTGATTGAAAATGAAGTATTTAAGGTTATTATCTAATCATTTTAATCATTAATCATAATTATTATGTGTTTGCATCATTTTTATCGTATATATAATGAATTAATACCAATAAACTGAAAATTCACATAAACGTGGAAAAACGGCAAAATATTGCCTAATTCGATGATATTTTGTTTAAATCACATAAAGGAAAAGGGGATGATAAACGTCAAAATATTGCTAAATTCGATGATTTTTCGTACGAAACAAAATGCAAGAAAACTTGCTTAAAATGCAATATTATGCGAAATTCTGGGAATTGAAGGCCAAATCATATATCATGATACTACATGAAATAGTATCGAAATATTGGTAAAATGAATATATTTACGTGATATCAAACTACATGATTAACGTGAAAAAGTCACTATTTTACCATATATGAAGATTTTACCTTCAAATCATTGAGCGAGGTTTCGTATTATTTAGATCCAAGAAAAGACATATGACAATGTTGTTTCCAATACAAATGATAAAAATCAATGTGTTTTAATTAGAATTAACTAAAATGTTTCTGATTTTCCGTTTATATTACCGAGGGAAGATGTACACGTAAAACCGCTCTAGTCCGGCTGAAACGTCGATATATGCAATAAAAACCGAACTTCTCCCCTTTTCTATATCTTACTCAGTATTTTAAATAGAAACAAATAGATGATTGAAAATGAAGTATTTAAGGTTATTATCTAATCAATCATGTGTTTGCATCATTTTTATCGTATATATATGAAATAATACCCATAGACTGAAAATTCACAAAAACGTGGAAAAACGGCAAAATATTGCCTAATTCGATGATATTTTGTTTAAATCACATAAAGGAAAAGGGGATGATAAACGTCAAAATATTGCTAAATTCGATGATTTTTCGTACGAAACAAAATGCAAGAAAACTTGCTTCAAATGCAATATTATGCAAAATTCTGAGATTTGAAGGCCAAATCAAATATCGTGATACTACATGAAATAAAATCGAAATATTGGTAAAAATGAATATATTTACGTAGTATCAAACTACATGAAAAACGTGAAAAAAGTCACTATTTAACCATATTTGAGGATTTTAACTTCAAATCATAGAGCGAGCTTTCGTATTATTTAGATCCAAGAAAAGACATATGACAATGTTGTTTCCAATACAAATGATAAAAATCAATGTGTTTTCATTAGAATTAACTAAAATGTTCCTGATTTTCCGTTTATATTACCGAGGGAAGATGTACACGTAAAACCGCTCTAATTCGGCTGAAACGTCGATATATGCAATAAAAACCGAATTTCTCCCCTTTTCAATATCTTACTCAGTATTTCAACGAGAAACAAATAGTTGATTGAAAATGAAGTATTTAAGGTTATTATCTAATCATTTTAATCATTAATCATAATTATTATGTGTTTGCATAATTTTTATCGTATATATAATGAATTAATACCAATAAACTGAATATTCACATAAACGTGGAAAAACGGCCAAATATTGCCTAATTCGATGATATTTTGTTTAAATCACATAAAGGAAAAGGGGATGATAAACGTCAAAATATTGCTAAATTCGATGATTTTTCGTATGAAACAAAATGCAAGAAAACTTGCTTAAAATGCAATATTATGCGAAATTCTGAGATTTGTAGGCCAAATCACATATCGTGATACTACATGAAATAGAATCGAAATATTGGTAAAAATGAATATATTTACGTAATATCAAACTACATGATTAACGTGAAAAAGTCACTATTTTACCATATATGAAGATTTTACCTTCAAATCATAGAGCGAGGTTTCGTATTATTTAGATCCAAGAAAAGACATATGACAATGTTGTTTCCAATACAAATGATAAAAATCAATGTGTTTTCATTACAATTAACTAAAATGTTCCTGATTTTCCGTTTATATTACCGAGGGAAGATGTACACGTAAAACCGCTCTAATCCGGCTGAAACGTCGATATATGCAATAAAAACCGAACTTCTTCCCTTTTCAATATCTTACTCAGTATTTTAACGAGAAACAAATAGATGATTGAAAATGAAGTATTTAAGGTTATTATCTAATCAATTATGTGTTTGCATCATTTTTATCGTATATAAATGAATTAATACCCATAGACTGTAAATTCACATAAACGTGGAAAACGGCAAAATATTGCCTAATTCGATGATATTTTGTTTAAATCACATAAAGGAAAAGGGGATGATAAACGTCAAAATATTGCTAAATTCGATGATTTTTCGTACGAAACAAAATGCAAGAAAACTTGCTTGAAATGCAATATTATGTAAAATTCTGAGATTTGAAGGCCAAATCAAATATCGTGATACTACATGAAATAAAATCGAAATATTGGTAAAAATTAATATATTTACGTAGTATCAAACTACATGAAAAACGTGAAAAAAGTCACTATTTAACCATATTTGAGGATTTTAACTTGAAATCATAGAGCGAACTTTCGTATTATTTAGATCCAAGAAAAGACATATGACAATGTTGTTTCCAATACAAATGATAAAAATCAATGTGTTTTCATTAGAATTAACTAAAATGTTCCTGATTTTCCGTTTATATTACCGAGGGAAGATGTACACGTAAAACCGCTCTAATCCGGCTGAAACGTCGATATATGCAATAAAAACCGAATTTCTCCCCTTTTCAATATCTTACTCAGTATTTCAACGAGAAACAAACAGTTGATTGAAAATGAAGTATTTAAGGTTATTATCTAATCATTTTAATCATTAATCATAATTATTATGTGTTTGCATCATTTTTATCGTATATATAATGAATTAATACCAATAAACTGAAAATTCACATAAACGTGGAAAAACGGCAAAATATTGCCTAATTCGATGATATTTTGTTTAAATCACATAAAGGAAAAGGGGATGATAAACGTCAAAATATTGCTAAATTCGATGATTTTTCGTACGAAACAAAATGCAAGAAAACTTGCTTAAAATGCAATATTATGCGAAATTCTGAGAATTGAAGGCCAAATCATATATCATGATACTACATGAAATAGTATCGAAATATTGGTAAAATGAATATATTTACGTGATATCAAACTACATGATTAACGTGAAAAAGTCACTATTTTACCATATATGAAGATTTTACCTTCAAATCATTGAGCGAGGTTTCGTATTATTTAGATCCAAGAAAAGACATATGACAATGTTGTTTCCAATACAAATGATAAAAATCAATGTGTTTTAATTAGAATTAACTAAAATGTTTCTGATTTTCCGTTTATATTTCCGAGGGAAGATGTACACGTAAAACCGCTCTAGTCCGGCTGAAACGTCGATATATGCAATAAAAACCGAACTTCTCCCCTTTTCTATATCTTACTCAGTATTTTAAATAGAAACAAATAGATGATTGAAAATGAAGTATTTAAGGTTATTATCTAATCAATTATGTGTTTGCATCATTTTTATCGTATATATATGAAATGATACCCATAGACTGAAAATTCACAAAAACGTGGAAAAACGGCAAAATATTGCCTAATTCGATGATATTTTGTTTAAATCACATAAAGGAAAAGGGGATGATAAACGTCAAAATATTGCTAAATTCGATGATTTTTCGTACGAAACAAAATGCAAGAAAACTTGCTTGAAATGCAATATTATGCAAAATTCTGAGATTTGAAGGCCAAATCAAATATCGTGATACTACATGAAATAAAATCGAAATATTGGTAAAAATGAATATATTTACGTAGTATCAAACTACATGAAAAACGTGAAAAAAGTCACTATTTAACCATATTTGAGGATTTTAACTTCAAATCATAGAGCGAGCTTTCGTATTATTTAGATCCAAGAAAAGACATATGACAATGTTGTTTCCAATACAAATGATAAAAATCAATGTGTTTTCATTAGAATTAACTAAAATGTTCCTGATTTTCCGTTTATATTACCGAGGGAAGATGTACACGTAAAACCGCTCTAATCCGGCTGAAACGTCGATATATGCAATAAAAACCGAATTTCTCCCCTTTTCAATATCTTACTCAGTATTTCAACGAGAAACAAATAGTTGATTGAAAATGAAGTATTTAAGGTTATTATCTAATCATTTTAATCATTAATCATAATTATTATGTGTTTGCATAATTTTTATCGTATATATAATGAATTAATACCAATAAACTGAATATTCACATAAACGTGGAAAAACGGCAAAATATTGCCTAATTCGATGATATTTTGTTTAAATCACATAAAGGAAAAGGGGATGATAAACGTCAAAATATTGCTAAATTCGATGATTTTTCATATGAAACAAAATGCAAGAAAACTTGCTTAAAATGCAATATTATGCGAAATTCTGAGATTTGTAGGCCAAATCACATATCGTGATACTACATGAAATAGAATCGAAATATTGGTAAAAATGAATATATTTACGTTGTATCAAACTACATGAAAAACGTGAAAAAAGTCACTATTTTTGCCATATATGAAGATATATGGCAAATGATAAAAATCAATGTGTTTTCATTAGAATTAACTAAAATGTTCCTGATTTTCCGTTTATATTACCGAGGGAAGATGTACACGTAAAACCGCTCTAATCCGGCTGAAACGTCGATATATGCAATAAAAACCGAACTTCTCCCCTTTTCTATATCTTACTCAGTATTTTAACGAGAAACAAATAGATGATTGAAAATGAAGTATTTAAGGTTATTATCTAATCAATTATGTGTTTGCATCATTTTTATCATATATATATGAATTAATACCCATAGACTGAAAATTCACAAAAACGTGGAAAAACGGCAAAATATTGCCTAATTCGATGATATTTTGTTTAAATCACATAAAGGAAAAGGGGATGATAAACGTCAAAATATTGCTAAATTCGATGATTTTTCGTACGAAACAAAATGCAAGAAAACTTGCTTAAAATGCAATATTATGCGAAATTCTGAGATTTGTAGGCCAAATCACATATCGGGATACTACATGAAATAGAATCGAAATATTGGTAAAAATGAATATATTTACGTAGTATCAAACTACATGAAAAACGTGAAAAAAGTCACTATTTAACCATTTTTGAGGATTTTAACTTCAAATCATAGAGCGAGCTTTCGTATTATTTAGATCCAAGAAAAGACATATGACAATGTTGTTTCCAATACAAATGATAAAAATCAATGTGTTTTCATTAGAATTAACTAAAATGATCCTGATTTTCCGTTTATATTACCGAGGGAAGATGTACACGTAAAACCGCTCTAATCCGGCTGAAACGTCGATATATGCAATCAAAACCGAACTTCTCCCCTTTTCAATATCTTACTCAGTATTTTAACGAGAAACAAATAGTTGATTGAAAATGAAGTATTTGAGGTTATTATCTAATCATTTTATTCATTAATCATAATTATTATGTGTTTGCATCATTTTTATCGTATATATAATGAATTAATACCAATAATTGAAAATTCACATAAACGTGGAAAAACGGCAAAATATTGCCTAATTCGATGATATTTTGTTTAAATCACATAAAGGAAAAGGGGATGATAAACGTCAAAATATTGCTAAATTCGATGATTTTTCGTACGAAACAAAATGTAAGAAAACTTGCTTAAAATGCAATATTATACGAAATTCTGAGATTTGAAGGCCAAATCACATATCATGATACTACATGAAATAGTATCGAAATATTGGTAAAAATGAATATATTTACGTGATATCAAACTACATGATTAACGTGAAAAAGTCACTATTTTTGCCATATATGAAGATTTTACCTTCAAATCATTGAGCGAGGTTTCGTATTATTTAGATCCAAGAAAAGACATATGACAATGTTGTTTCCAATACAAATGATAAAAATCAATGTGTTTTCATTACAATTAACTAAAATGTTCCTGATTTTCCGTTTATATTACCGAGGGAAGATGTACACGTAAAACCGCTCTAATCCGGCTGAAACGTCGATATATGCAATAAAAACCGAACTTCTTCCCTTTTCAATATCTTACTCAGTATTTTAACGAGAAACAAATAGATGATTGAAAATGAAGTATTTAAGGTTATTATCTAATCAATTATGTGTTTGCATCATTTTTATCGTATATAAATGAATTAATACCCATAGACTGTAAATTCACATAAACGTGGAAAACGGCAAAATATTGCCTAATTCAATGATATTTTGTTTAAGTCACATAAAGGAAAAGGGGATGATAAACGTCAAAATATTGCTAAATTCGACGATTTTTCGTACGAAACAAAATGCAAGAAAACTTCCTTAAAATGCAATATTATATGAAATTCTGAGATTTGAAGGCCAAATCACATATCGTGATGCTACATGAAATAGAATCGAAATATTAGTAAAAATGAATATATTTACGTAGTATCAAACTACATGAAAAACGTGAAAAAAGTCATTATTTAACCATGTTTGAGGATTTTAACTTCCAATCATAGAGCGAGGTTTCGTATTATTTAGATCCAAGAAAAGACATATGACAATGTTGTTTTCAATACAAATGATAAAAATCAATGTGTTTTCATTAGAATTAACTAAAATGTTCCTGATTTTCCGTTTATATTACCGAGGGAAGATGTACACGTAAAACCGCTCTAATCCGGCTGAAATGTCGATATATGCAATAAAAACCGAATTTCTCCCCTTTTCAATATCTTACTCAGTATTTCAACGAGAAACAAATAGTTGATTGAAAATGAAGTATTTAAGGTTATTATCTAATCATTTTAATCATTAATCATAATTATTATGTGTTTGCATAATTTTTATCGTATATATAATGAATTAATACCAATAAACTGAATATTCACATAAACGTGGAAAAACGGCAAAATATTGCCTAATTCGATGATATTTTGTTTAAATCACATAAAGGAAAAGGGGATGATAAACGTCAAAATATTGCTAAATTCGATGATTTTTCGTACGAAACAAAATGCAAGAAAACTTGCTTAAAATGCAATGTTATGCGAAATTCTGAGATTTGAAGGCCAAATCATATCGTGATACTACATGAAATAGAATCGAAATATTGGTAAAAATTAATATATTTACGTAGTATCAAACTACATGAAAAACGTGAAAAAAGTCACTATTTAACCATATTTGAGGATTTTAACTTCAAATCATAGCGCGAGGTTTCGTATTATTTAGATCCAAGAAAAGACATGACAATGTTGTTTCCAATACAAATGATAAAAATCAATGTGTTTTCATTAGAATTAACTAAAATGTTCCTGATTTTCCGCTCTAATCCGGCTGAAACGTCGATATATGCAATAAAAACCGAACTTCTCCCCTTTTCAATATCTTACTCAGTATTTTAAATAGAAACAAATAGATGATTGAAAATGAAGTATTTAAGGTTATTATCTAATCAATTATGTGTTTGCATAATTTTTATCGTATATATATGAATTAATTCCCATAGACTGAAAATTCACAAAAACGTGGAAAACGGCAAAATATTGCCTAATTCGAAGGTATTTTGTTTAAGTCACATAAAGGAAAAGGGGATGATAAACGTCAAAATATTGCTAAATTCGATGATTTTTCGTACGAAACAAAAGGCAAGAAAACTTGCTTAAAATGCAATATTATGCGAAATTCTGAGATTTGAAGGCCAAATATTTACGTAGTATCAAACTACATGAAAAACGTAAAAAAAGTCACTAGGTAACCATATTTGAGGATTTTAACTTCAAATCATAGAGCGAGGTTTCGTATTATTTAGATCCAAGAAAAGACATATGACAATGTTGTTTAAAATACAAATGATAAAAATCAATGTGTTTTCATTAGAATTAACTAAAATGTTCCTGATTTTCCGTTTATATTACCGAGGGAAGATGTACACGTAAAACCGCTCTAATCCGGCTGAAACATCGATATATGCAATAAAAACCGAACTTCTCCCCTTTTCAATATCTTGCTCAGTATTTTAACGAGAAACAAATAGATGATTGAAAATGAAGTATTTAAGGTTATTATCTAATCAATTATGTGTTTGCATAATTTTTATCGTATATATATGAATTAATACCCATAGACTGAATATTCACAAAAACGTGGAAAACGGCAAAATATTGCCTAATTCGAAGGTATTTTGTTTAAGTCACATAAAGGAAAAGGGGATGATAAACGTCAAAATATTGCTAAATTCGATGATTTTTCGTACGAAACAAAATGCAAGAAAACTTGCTTAAAATGCAATATTATGCGAAATTCTGAGATTTGAAGGCCAAATCACATATCGTGATACTACATGAAATAGAATCGAAATATTGGTAAAAATGAATATATTTACGTAGTATCAAACTACATGACAAACGTTAAAAAAGTCACTATTTAACCATATTTGAGGATTTTAACTTCAAATCATAGAGCGAGGTTTCGTATTATTTAGATCCAAAAAAAGACATATGACAATATTGTTTCCAATACAAATGATAAAAATCAATGTGTTTTCATTACAATTAACTAAAATGTTCCTGATTTTCCGTTTATATTACCGAGGGAAGATGTACACGTAAAACCGCTCTAATCCGGCTGAAACGTCGATATATGCAATAAAAACCGAACTTCTCCCCTTTTCAATATCTTGCTCAGTATTTTAAATAGAAACAAATAGATGATTGAAAATGAAGTATTTAAGGTTATTATCTAATCAATTATGTGTTTGCATAATTTTTATAGTATATATATGAATTAATACCCATAGACTGAATATTCACAAAAACGTGGAAAACGGCAAAATATTGCCTAATTCGAAGGTATTTTGTTTAAGTCACATAAAGGAAAAGGGGATGATAAACGTCAAAATATTGCTAAATTCGATGATTTTTCGTACGAAACAAAATGCAAGAAAACTTGCTTAAAATGCAATATTATGCGAAATTCTGAGATTTGAAGGCCAAATCACATATCGTGATACTACATGAAATAGTATCGAAATATTGGTAAAAATGAATATATTTACGTAATATCAAACTACATGAAAAACGTGAAAAAAGTCAATATATAACCATATTTGAGGATTTTAACTTCAAATCATAGAGTGAGGTTTCGTATTATTTAGATCCAAGAAAAGACATATGACAATGTTGTTTCCAATACAAATGATAAAAATCAATGTGTTTTCATTACAATTAACTAAAATGTTCCTGATTTTCTGTTTATATTACCGAGGGAAGATGTACACGTAAAACCGCTCTAATCCGGCTGACACGTCGATATATGCAATAAAAACCGAACTTCTCCCCTTTTCAATATCTTACTCAGTATTTTAACGAGAAACAAATAGTTGATTGAAAATGAAGTATTTAAGGTTATTATCTAATCAATTATGTGTTTGCATCATTTTTATCGTATATATAATGAATTAATACCTATAGACTTAAAATTCACAAAAACGTGGAAAAACGGCAAAATAATGCGTAATTCGATGATATTTTGTTTAAATCTAATAAAGGAAAAGGGGATGATAAACGTCAAAATATTGCTAAATTCGATGATTTTTCGTACGAAACAAAATGCAAGAAAACTTGCTTAAAATGCAACATTATGCGAAATTCTGAGATTTGAAGGCCAAATCACATATCGTGATACTACATGAAATAAAATCGAAATATTGGTAAAAATGAATATATTTACGTAGTATCAAACTACATGAAAAACGTGAAAAAGTCACTAGTTAACCATATTTGAGGATTTTAACTTCAAATCATAGAGCGAGGTTTCGTATTATTTAGATCCAAGAAAAGACATATGACAATGTTGTTTAAAATACAAATGATAAAAATCAATGTGTTTTCATTAGAATTAACTAAAATGTTCCTGATTTTCCGTTTATATTACCGAGGGAAGATGTACACGTAAAACCGCTCTAATCCGGCTGAAACATCGATATATGCAATAAAAACCGAACTTCTCCCCTTTACAATATCTTGCTCAGTATTTTAACGAGAAACAAATAGATGATTGAAAATGAAGTATTTAAGGTTATTATCTAATCAATTATGTGTTTGCATAATTTTTATCGTATATATATGAATTAATACCCATAGACTGAATATTCACAAAAACGTGGAAAACGGCAAAATATTGCCTAATTCGAAGGTATTTTGTTTAAGTCACATAAAGGAAAAGGGGATGATAAACGTCAAAATATTGCTAAATTCGATGATTTTTCGTACGAAACAAAATGCAAGAAAACTTGCTTAAAATGCAATATTATGCGAAATTCTGAGATTTGAAGGCCAAATCACATATCGTGATACTACATGAAATAGTATCGAAATATTGGTAAAAATGAATATTTTACGTAATATCAAACTACATGAAAAACGTGAAAAAAGTCAATATATAACCATATTTGAGGATTTTAACTTCAAATCATAGAGTGAGGTTTCGTATTATTTAGATCCAAGAAAAGACATATGACAATGTTGTTTCCAATACAAATGATAAAAATCAATGTGTTTTCATTACAATTAACTAAAATGTTCCTGATTTTCCGTTTATATTACCGAGGGAAGATGTACACGTAAAACCGCTCTAATCCGGCTGACACGTCGATATATGCAATAAAAACCGAACTTCTCCCCTTTTCAATATCTTACTCAGTATTTTAACGAGAAACAAATAGTTGATTGAAAATGAAGTATTTAAGGTTATTATCTAATCAATTATGTGTTTGCATCATTTTTATCGTATATATAATGAATTAATACCTATAGACTGAAAATTCACAAAAACGTGGAAAAACGGCAAAATATTGCGTAATTCGATGATATTTTGTTTAAATCTAATAAAGGAAAAGGGGATGATAAACGTCAAAATATTGCTAAATTCGATGATTTTTCGTACGAAACAAAATGCAAGAAAACTTGCTTAAAATGCAACATTATGCGAAATTCTGAGATTTGAAGGCCAAATCACATATCGTGATACTACATGAAATAAAATCGAAATATTGGTAAAAATGAATATATTTACGTAGTATCAAACTACATGAAAAACGTGAAAAAAGTCAATATATAACCATATTTGAGGATTTTAACTTCAAATCATAGAGTGAGGTTTCGTATTATTTAGATCCAAGAAAAGACATATGACAATGTTGTTTCCAATACAAATGATAAAAATCAATGTGTTTTCATTACAATTAACTAAAATGTTCCTGATTTTCCGTTTATATTACCGAGGGAAGATGTACACGTAAAACCGCTCTAATCCGGCTGAAACATCGATATATGCAATAAAAACCGAACTTCTCCCCTTTTCAATATCTTGCTCAGTATTTTAACGAGAAACAAATAGATGATTGAAAATGAAGTATTTAAGGTTATTATCTAATCAATTATGTGTTTGCATAATTTTTATCGTATATATATGAATTAATACCCATAGACTGAATATTCACAAAAACGTGGAAAACGGCAAAATATTGCCTAATTCGAAGGTATTTTGTTTAAGTCACATAAAGGAAAAGGGGATGATAAACGTCAAAATATTGCTAAATTCGATGATTTTTCGTACGAAACAAAATGCAAGAAAACTTGCTTAAAATGCAATATTATGCGAAATTCTGAGATTTGAAGGCCAAATCACATATCGTGATACTACATGAAATAGTATCGAAATATTGGTAAAAATGAATATATTTACGTAATATCAAACTACATGAAAAACGTGAAAAAAGTCAATATATAACCATATATGAGGATTTTAACTTCAAATCATAGAGTGAGGTTTCGTATTATTTAGATCCAAGAAAAGACATATGACAATGTTGTTTCCAATACAAATGATAAAAATCAATGTGTTTTCATTACAATTAACTAAAATGTTCCTGATTTTCCGTTTATATTACCGAGGGAAGATGTACACGTAAAACCGCTCTAATCCGGCTGATACGTCGATATATGCAATAAAAACCGAACTTCTCCCCTTTTCAATATCTTACTCAGTATTTTAACGAGAAACAAATAGTTGATTGAAAATAAAGTATTTAAGGTTATTATCTAATCAATTATGTGTTTGCATCATTTTTATCGTATATATAATGAATTAATACCTATAGACTGAAAATTCACAAAAACGTGGAAAAACGGCAAAATATTGCCTAATTCGATGATATTTTGTTTAAATCAAATAAAGGAAAAGGGGATGATAAACGTTAAAATATCGCTAAATTCGATGATTTTTCGTACGAAACAAACTTCAAGAAAACTTGCTTAAAATGCAACATTATGCGAAATTCTGAGATTTGAAGGCCAAATCACTTATCGTGATACTACATGAAATAGAATCGAAATATTGGTAAAAATGAATATATTTACGTAGTATCAAACTACATGACAAACGTTAAAAAAGTCACTATTTAACCATATTTGAGGATTTTAACTTCAAATCATAGAGCGAGGTTTCGTATTATTTAGATCCAAAAAAAGACATATGACAATATTGTTTCCAATACAAATGATAAAAATCAATGTTTTTTCATTACAATTAACTAAAATGTTCCTGATTTTCCGTTTATATTACCGAGGGAAGATGTACACGTAAAACCGCTCTAATCCGGCTGAAACGTCGATATATGCAATAAAAACCGAACTTCTCCCCTTTTCAATATCTTGCTCAGTATTTTAAATAGAAACAAATAGATGATTGAAAATGAAGTATTTAAGGTTATTATCTAATCAATTATGTGTTTGCATAATTTTTATAGTATATATATGAATTAATACCCATAGACTGAATATTCACAAAAACGTGGAAAACGGCAAAATATTGCCTAATTCGAAGGTATTTTGTTTAAGTCACATAAAGGAAAAGGGGATGATAAACGTCAAAATATTGCTAAATTCGATGATTTTTCGTACGAACCAAAATGCAAGAAAACTTGCTTAAAATGCAATATTATGCGAAATTCTGAGATTTGAAGGCCAAATCACATATCGTGATACTACATGAAATAGTATCGAAATATTGGTAAAAATGAATATATTTACGTAATATCAAACTACATGAAAAACGTGAAAAAAGTCAATATATAACCATATATGAGGATTTTAACTTCAAATCATAGAGTGAGGTTTCGTATTATTTAGATCCAAGAAAAGACATATGACAATGTTGTTTCCAATACAAATGATAAAAATCAATGTGTTTTCATTACAATTAACTAAAATGTTCCTGATTTTCCGTTTATATTACCGAGGGAAGATGTACACGTAAAACCGCTCTAATCCGGCTGATACGTCGTTATATGCAATAAAAACCGAACTTCTCCCCTTTTCAATATCTTACTCAGTATTTTAACGAGAAACAAATAGTTGATTGAAAATAAAGTATTTAAGGTTATTATCTAATCAATTATGTGTTTGCATCATTTTTATCGTATATATAATGAATTAATACCTATAGACTGAAAATTCACAAAAACGTGGAAAAACGGCAAAATATTGCCTAATTCGATGATATTTTGTTTAAATCAAATAAAGGAAAAGGGGATGATAAACGTTAAAATATCGCTAAATTCGATGATTTTTCGTACGAAACAAAATTCAAGAATACTTGCTTAAAATGCAACATTATGCGAAATTCTGAGATTTGAAGGCCAAATCACATATCGTGATACTACATGAAATAGAATCGAAATATTGGTAAAAATGAATATATTTACGTAGTATCAAACTACATGACAAACGTTAAAAAAGTCACTATTTAACCATATTTGAGGATTTTAACTTCAAATCATAGAGCGAGGTTTCGTATTATTTAGATCCAAAAAAAGACATATGACAATATTGTTTCCAATACAAATGATAAAAATCAATGTTTTTTCATTACAATTAACTAAAATGTTCCTGATTTTCCGTTTATATTACCGAGGGAAGATGTACACGTAAAACCGCTCTAATCCGGCTGAAACGTCGATATATGCAATAAAAACCGAACTTCTCCCCTTTTCAATATCTTGCTCAGTATTTTAAATAGAAACAAATAGATGATTGAAAATGAAGTATTTAAGGTTATTATCTAATCAATTATGTGTTTGCATAATTTTTATAGTATATATATGAATTAATACCCATAGACTGAATATTCACAAAAACGTGGAAAACGGCAAAATATTGCCTAATTCGAAGGTATTTTGTTTAAGTCACATAAAGGAAAAGGGGATGATAAACGTCAAAATATTGCTAAATTCGATGATTTTTCGTACGAAACAAAATGCAAGAAAACTTGCTTAAAATGCAATATTATGCGAAATTCTGAGATTTGAAGGCCAAATCACATATCGTGATACTACATGAAATAGTATCGAAATATTGGTAAAAATGAATATATTTACGTAATATCAAACTACATGAAAAACGTGAAAAAAGTCAATATATAACCATATTTGAGGATTTTAACTTCAAATCATAGAGTGAGGTTTCGTATTATTTAGATCCAAGAAAAGACATATGACAATGTTGTTTCCAATACAAATGATAAAAATCAATGTGTTTTCATTACAATTAACTAAAATGTTCCTGATTTTCCGTTTATATTACCGAGGGAAGATGTACACGTAAAACCGCTCTAATCCGGCTGACACGTCGATATATGCAATAAAAACCGAACTTCTCCCCTTTTCAATATCTTACTCAGTATTTTAACGAGAAACAAATAGTTGACTGAAAATGAAGTATTTAAGGTTATTATCTAATAAATTATGTGTTTGCATCATTTTTATCGTATATATAATGAATTAATACCTATAGACTGAAAATTCACAAAAACGTGGAAAAACGGCAAAATATTGCGTAATTCGATGATATTTTGTTTAAATCTAATAAAGGAAAAGGGGATGATAAACGTCAAAATATTGCTAAATTCGATGATTTTTCGTACGAAACAAAATGCAAGAAAACTTGCTTAAAATGCAACATTATGCGAAATTCTGAGATTTGAAGGCCAAATCACATATCGTGATACTACATGAAATAAAATCGAAATATTGGTAAAAATGAATATATTTACGTAGTATCAAACTACATGAAAAACGTGAAAAAAGTCACTAGTTAACCATATTTGAGGATTTTAACTTCAAATCATAGAGCGAGGTTTCGTATTATTTAGATCCAAGAAAAGACATATGACAATGTTGTTTCCAATACAAATGATAAAAATCAATGTGTTTTCATTAGAATTAACTAAAATGTTCCTGATTTTCCGTTTATATTACCGAGGGAAGATGTACACGTAAAACCCCTCTAATCCGGCTGAAACGTCGATATATGCAATAAAAACCGAACTTCTCCCCTTTTCAATATCTTACTCAGTATTTTAACGAGAAACAAATAGATGATGCAATATTATGCGAAATAATGCAATATTATGCATGATACAAATCATAATGCAATATTATGCGAAATTCTGAGATTTGAAGGCCAAATCACATATCGTGATACTACATGAAATAGAATCGAAATATTGGTAAAAATGAATATATTTACGTAGTATCAAACTACATGGAAAACGTTAAAAAAGTCACTATTTAACCATATTTGAGGATTTTAACTTCAAATCATAGAGCGAGGTTTCGTATTTTTTAGATCCAAGAAAAGACATATGACAATGTTGTTTCCAATACAAATGATAAAAATCAATGTGTTTTCATTAGTATTAACTAAAATGTTCCTGATTTTTCGTTAATATTACCGATGGAAGATGTACACGAAAATCGCTCTATTCCGGCTGAAACGTCGATATATGCAATAAAAACAGAACTTCTCCCCTTTTCAATATCTTGCTCAGTATTTTAACGAGAAACAAATAGTTGATTGAAAATGAAGTATTTAAGGTTATTATCTATTCAATTATGTGTTTGCATCATTTTTATCGTATATATAATGAATTAATACCTATAGACTGAAAATTCACAAAAACGTGGAAAAACGGCAAAATATTGCGTAATTCGATGATATTTTGTTTAAATAATATAAAGGAAAAGGGGATGATAAACGTCAAAATAATGCTAAATTCGATGATTTTTCGTACGAAACAAAATGCAAGAAAACTTGCTTAAAATGCAACATTATGCGAAATTCTGAGATTTGAAGGCCAAATCACATATCGTGATACTACATGAAATAGAATCGAAATATTGGTAAAAATGAATATATTTACGTAGTATCAAACTACATGACAAACGTAAAAAAGTCACTATTTAACCATATTTGAGGATTTTAACTTCAAATCATAGAGCGAGGTTTCGTATTATTTAGATCCAAAAAAAGACATATGACAATATTGTTTCCAATACAAATGATAAAAATCAATGTGTTTTCATTACAATTAACTAAAATGTTCCTGATTTTCCGTTTATATTACCGAGGGAAGATGTACACGTAAAACCGCTCTAATCCGGCTGAAACGTCGATATATGCAATAAAAA
>NW_027189145.1:1157183-1320167 GCF_040958095.1 Procambarus clarkii
ATAATTTTTATCGTATATATATGAATTAATACCCATAGACTGAATATTCACAAAAACGTGGAAAACGGCAAAATATTGCCTAATTCGAAGGTATTTTGTTTAAGTCACATAAAGGAAAAGGGGATGATAAACGTCAAAATATTGCTAAATTCGATGATTTTTCGTACGAAACAAAATGCAAGAAAACTTGCTTAAAATGCAATATTATGCGAAATTCTGAGATTTGAAGGCCAAATCACATATCGTGATACTACATGAAATAGAATCGAAATATTGTTAAAAATGAATATATTTACGTAGTATCAAACTACATGAAAAACGTGAAAAAAGTCACTATTTAACCATATTTGAGGATTTTAACTTCAAATCATAGAGCGAGGTTTCGTATTATTTAGATCCAAGAAAAGACATATGACAATATTGTTTCCAATACAAATGATAAAAATCAATGTGTTTTCATTACAATTAACTAAAATGTTCCTGATTTTCCGTTTATATTACCGAGGGAAGATGTACACGTAAAACCGCTCTAATCCGGCTGAAACGTCGATATATGCAATAAAAACAGAACTTCTCCCCTTTTCAATATCTTACTCAGTATTTTAAATAGAAACAAATAGATGATTGAAAATGAAGTATTTAAGGTTATTATCTAATCAATTATGTGTTTGCATAATTTTTATCGTATATATATGAATTAATACCCATAGACTGAATATTCACAAAAACGTGAAAAACGGCAAAATATTGCCTAATTCAAAGGTATTTTGTTTAAGTCACATAAAGGAAAAGGGGATGATAAACGTCAAAATATTGCTAAATTCGATGATTTTTCGTGCGAAACAAAAGGCAAGAAAACTTGCTTAAAATGCAATATTATGCGAAATTCTGAGATTTGAAGGCCAAATCACATATCGTGATACTACATGAAATAGAATCGAAATATTGTTAAAAATGAATATATTTACGTAGTATCAAACTACATGAAAAACGTGAAAAACATCACTATTTAACCATATTTGAGGATTTTAACTTCAAATCATAGAGCGAGGTTTCGTATTATTTAGATCCAAGAAAAGACATATGACAATATTGTTTCCAATACAAATGATAAAAATCAATGTGTTTTCATTACAATTAACTAAAATGTTCCTGATTTTCCGTTTATATTACCGAGGGAAGATGTACACGTAAAACCGCTCTAATCCGGCTGAAACGTCGATATATGCAATAAAAACAGAACTTCTCCCCTTTTCAATATCTTACTCAGTATTTTAAATAGAAACAAATAGATGATTGAAAATGAAGTATTTAAGGTTATTATCTAATCAATTATGTGTTTGCATAATTTTTATCGTATATATATGAATTAATACCCATAGACTGAATATTCACAAAAACGTGGAAAACGGCAAAATATTGCCTAATTCGAAGGTATTTTGTTTAAGTCACATAAAGGAAAAGGGGATGATAAACGTGAAAATATTGCTAAATTCGATGATTTTTCGTACGAAACAAAATGCAAGAAAACTTGCTTAAAATGCAATATTATGCGAAATTCTGAGATTTGAAGGCCAAATCACATATCGTGATACTACATGAAATAGTATCGAAATATTGGTAAAAATGAATATATTTACGTAATATCAATCTACATGAAAAACGGTAAAAAAGTCAATATATAACCATATTTGAGGATTTTAACTTCAAATCATAGAGTGAGGTTTCGTATTATTTAGATCCAAGAAAAGACATATGACTATGTTGTTTCCAATACAAATGATAAAAATCAATGTGTTTTCATTACAATTAACTAAAATGTTCCTGATTTTCCGTTTATATTACCGAGGGAAGATGTACACGTAAAACCGCTCTAATCCAGCTGAAACGACGATATATGCAATAAAAACCGAACTTCTCCCCTTTTCAATATCTTGCTCAGTATTTTAAATAGAAACAAATAGATGATTGAAAATGAAGTATTTAAGGTTATTATCTAATCAATTATGTGTTTGCATAATTTTCATCGTATATATATGAATTAATACCCATAGACTGAATATTCACAAAAACGTGGAAAACGGCAAAATATTGCCTAATTCGAAGGTATTTTGTTTAAGTCACATAAAGGAAAAGGGGATGATAAACGTCAAAATATTGCTAAATTCGATGATTTTTCGTACGAAACAAAATGCAAGAAAACTTGCTTAAAATGCAATATTATGCGAAATTCTGAGATTTGAAGGCCAAATCACATATCGTGATACTACATGAAATAGTATCGAAATATTGGTAAAAATGAATATATTTACGTAATATCAAACTACATGAAAAACGTGAAAAAAGTCAATATATAACCATATTTGAGGATTTTAACTTCAAATCATAGAGTGAGGTTTCGTATTATTTAGATCCAAGAAAAGACATATGACAATGTTGTTTCCAATACAAATGATAAAAATCAATGTGTTTTCATTACAATTAACTAAAATGTTCCTGATTTTCCGTTTATATTACCGAGGGAAGATGTACACGTAAAACCGCTCTAATCCGGCTGATACGTCGATATATGCAATAAAAACAAAAATTCTCCCCTTTTCAATATCTTGCTCAGTATTTTAACGAGAAACAAATAGTTGATTGAAAATGAAGTATTTAAGGTTATTATCTAATCAATTATGTGTTTGCATAATTTTTATCGTATATATATGAATTAGTACCCATAGACTGAATATTCACAAAAACGTGGAAAACGGCAAAATATTGCCTAATTCGAAGGTATTTTGTTTAAGTCACATAAAGGAAAAGGGGATGATAAACGTCAAAATATTGCTAAATTCGATGATTTTTCGTACGAAACAAAATGCAAGAAAACTTGCTTAAAATGCAATATTATGCGAAATTCTGAGATTTGAAGGCCAAATCACATATCGTGAAACTACATGAAATAGTATCGAAATATTGGTACAAATGAATATATTTACGTAATATCAAACTACATGAAAAACGTGAAAAAAGTCAATATATAACCATATTTGAGGATTTTAACTTCAAATCATAGAGTGAGGTTTCGTATTATTTATATTCAAGAAAAAACATATGACAATGTTATTTCCAATACAAATGATAAAAATCAATGTGTTTTCATTACAATTAACTAAAATGTTCCTGATTTTCCGTTTATATTACCGAGGGAAGATGTACACGTAAAACCGCTCTAATCCGGCTGATACGTCGATATATGCAATAAAAACCGAACTTCTCCCCTTTTCAATATCTTACTCAGTATTTTACCGAGAAACAAATAGTTGATTGAAAATGAAGTATTTAAGGTTATTATCTAATCAATTATGTGTTTGCATCATTTTTATCGTATATATAATGAATTAATACCTATAGACTGAAAATTCACAAAAACGTGGAAAAACGGCAAAATATTGCGTAATTCGATGATATTTTGTTTAAATCTAATAAAGGAAAAGGGGATGATAAACGTCAAAATATTGCTAAATTCGATGATTTTTCGTACGAAACAAAATGCAAGAAAACTTGCTTAAAATGCAACATTATGCGAAATTCTGAGATTTGAAGGCCAAATCACATATCGTGATACTACATGAAATAAAATCGAAATATTGGTAAAAATGAATATATTTACGTAGTATCAAACTACATGAAAAACGTGAAAAAAGTCACTAGTTAACCATATTTGAGGATTTTAACTTCAAATCATAGAGCGAGGTTTCGTATTATTTAGATCCAAGAAAAGACATATGACAATGTTGTTTCCAATACAAATGATAAAAATCAATGTGTTTTCATTAGAATTAACTAAAATGTTCCTGATTTTCCGTTTATATTACCGAGGGAAGATGTACACGTAAAACCGCTCTAATCCAGCTGAAACGACGATATATGCAATAAAAACCGAACTTCTCCCCTTTTCAATATCTTGCTCAGTATTTTAAATAGAAACAAATAGATGATTGAAAATGAAGTATTTAAGGTTATTATCTAATCAATTATGTGTTTGCATAATTTTCATCGTATATATATGAATTAATACCCATAGACTGAATATTCACAAAAACGTGGAAAACGGCAAAATATTGCCTAATTCGAAGGTATTTTGTTTAAGTCACATAAAGGAAAAGGGGATGATAAACGTCAAAATATTGCTAAATTCGATGATTTTTCGTACGAAACAAAATGCAAGAAAACTTGCTTAAAATGCAATATTATGCGAAATTCTGAGATTTGAAGGCCAAATCACATATCGTGATACTACATGAAATAGTATCGAAATATTGGTAAAAATGAATATATTTACGTAATATCAAACTACATGAAAAACGTGAAAAAAGTCAATATATAACCATATTTGAGGATTTTAACTTCAAATCATAGAGTGAGGTTTCGTATTATTTAGATCCAAGAAAAGACATATGACAATGTTGTTTCCAATACAAATGATAAAAATCAATGTGTTTTCATTACAATTAACTAAAATGTTCCTGATTTTCCGTTTATATTACCGAGGGAAGATGTACACGTAAAACCGCTCTAATCCGGCTGATACGTCGATATATGCAATAAAAACAGAAATTCTCCCCTTTTCAATATCTTGCTCAGTATTTTAACGAGAAACAAATAGTTGATTGAAAATGAAGTATTTAAGGTTATTATCTAATCAATTATGTGTTTGCATAATTTTTATCGTATATATATGAATTAGTACCCATAGACTGAATATTCACAAAAACGTGGAAAACGGCAAAATATTGCCTAATTCGAAGGTATTTTGTTTAAGTCACATAAAGGAAAAGGGGATGATAAACGTCAAAATATTGCTAAATTCGATGATTTTTCGTACGAAACAAAATGCAAGAAAACTTGCTTAAAATGCAATATTATGCGAAATTCTGAGATTTGAAGGCCAAATCACATATCGTGAAACTACATGAAATAGTATCGAAATATTGGTACAAATGAATATATTTACGTAATATCAAACTACATGAAAAACGTGAAAAAAGTCAATATATAACCATATTTGAGGATTTTAACTTCAAATCATAGAGTGAGGTTTCGTATTATTTAGATCCAAGAAAAGACATATGACAATGTTGTTTAAAATACAAATGATAAAAATCAATGTGTTTTCATTACAATTAACTAAAATGTTCCTGATTTTCCGTTTATATTACCGAGGGAAGATGTACACGTAAAACCGCTCTAATCCGGCTGATACGTCGATATATGCAATAAAAACCGAACTTCTCCCCTTTTCAATATCTTACTCAGTATTTTACCGAGAAACAAATAGTTGATTGAAAATGAAGTATTTAAGGTTATTATCTAATCAATTATGTGTTTGCATCATTTTTATCGTATATATAATGAATTAATACCTATAGACTGAAAATTCACAAAAACGTGGAAAAACGGCAAAATATTGCGTAATTCGATGATATTTTGTTTAAATCTAATAAAGGAAAAGGGGATGATAAACGTCAAAATATTGCTAAATTCGATGATTTTTCGTACGAAACAAAATGCAAGAAAACTTGCTTAAAATGCAACATTATGCGAAATTCTGAGATTTGAAGGCCAAATCACATATCGTGATACTACATGAAATAAAATCGAAATATTGGTAAAAATGAATATATTTACGTAGTATCAAACTACATGAAAAACGTGAAAAAAGTCACTAGTTAACCATATTTGAGGATTTTAACTTCAAATCATAGAGCGAGGTTTCGTATTATTTAGATCCAAGAAAAGACATATGACAATGTTGTTTCCAATACAAATGATAAAAATCAATGTGTTTTCATTAGAATTAACTAAAATGTTCCTGATTTTCCGTTTATATTACCGAGGGAAGATGTACACGTAAAACCGCTCTAATCCGGCTGAAACGTCGATATATGCAATAAAAACCGAACTTCTCCCCTTTTCAATATCTTGCTCAGTATTTTAACGAGAAACAAATAGATGATTGAAAATGAAGTATTTAAGGTTATTATCTAATCAATTATGTGTTTGCATAATTTTTATCGTATATATATGAATTAATACCCATAGACTGAATATTCACAAAAACGTGGAAAACGGCAAAATATTGCCTAATTCGAAGGTATTTTGTTTAAGTCACATAAAGGAAAAGGGGATGATAAACGTCAACATATTGCTAAATTCGATGATTTTTCGTACGAAACAAAATGCAAGAAAACTTGCTTAAAATGCAATATTATGCGAAATTCTGAGATTTGAAGGCCAAATCACATATCGTGATACTACATGAAATAGTATCGAAATATTGGTAAAAATGAATATATTTACGTAATATCAAACTACATGAAAAACGTGAAAAAAGTCAATATATAACCATATTTGAGGATTTTAACTTCAAATCATAGAGTGAGGTTTCGTATTATTTATATTCAAGAAAAAACATATGACAATGTTATTTCCAATACAAATGATAAAAATCAAAGTGTTTTCATTACAATTAACTAAAATGTTCCTGATTTTCCGTTTATATTACCGAGGGAAGATGTAAACGTGAAACCGCTCTAATCCGGCTGATACGTCGATATATGCAATAAAAACCGAACTTCTCCCCTTTTCAATATCTTTCTCAGTATTTTAACGAGAAACAAATAGTTGATTGAAAATGAAGTATTTAAGGTTATTATCTAATCAATTATGTGTTTGCATCATTTTTATCGTATATATAATGAATTAATACCTATAGACTGAAAATTCACAAAAACGTGGAAAAACGGCAAAATATTGCGTAATTCGATGATATTTTGTTTAAATCAAATAAAGGAAAAGGGGATGATAAACGTCAAAATATTGCTAAATTCGATGATTTTTCGTACGAAACAAAATGCAAGAAAACTTGCTTAAAATGCAATATTATGCGAAATTCTGAGATTTGAAGGCCAAATCACATATCGTGATACTACTTGAAATAAAATCGAAATATTGGTAAAAATGAATATATTTACGTAGTATCAAACTACATGAAAAACGTGAAAAAAGTCACTAGTTAACCATATTTGAGGATTTTAACTTCAAATCATAGAGCGAGGTTTCGTATTATTTAGATCCAAGAAAAGACATATGACAATGTTGTTTCCAATACAAACGATAAAAATCAATGTGTTTTCATTAGAATTAACTAAAATGTTCCTGATTTTCCGTTTATATTACCGAGGGAAGATGTACACGTAAAACCGCTCTAATCCGGCTGAAACGTCGATATATGCAATAAAAACCGAACTTCTCCCCTTTTCAATATCTTACTCAGTATTTTAACGAGAAACAAATAGATGATGCAATATTATGCGAAATAATGCAATATTATGCATGATAAAAATCATAATGCAATATTATGCGAAATTCTGAGATTTGAAGGCCAAATCACATATCGTGATACTACATGAAATAGAATCGAAATATTGGTAAAAATGAATATATTTACGTAGTATCAAACTACATGAAAAACGTGAAAAAAGTCACTATTTAACCATATTTGAGGATTTTAACTTCAAATCATAGAGCGAGGTTTCGTATTATTTAGATTCAAGAAAAGACATATGACAATATTGTTTCCAATACAAATGATAAAAATCAATGTGTTTTCATTACAATTAACTAAAATGTTCCTGATTTTCCGTTTATATTACCGAGGGAAGATGTAAACGTGAAACCGCTCTAATCCGGCTGATACGTCGATATATGCAATAAAAACCGAACTTCTCCCCTTTTCAATATCTTTCTCAGTATTTTAACGAGAAACAAATAGTTGATTGAAAATGAAGTATTTAAGGTTATTATCTAATCAATTATGTGTTTGCATCATTTTTATCGTATATATAATGAATTAATACCTATAGACTGAAAATTCACAAAAACGTGGAAAAACGGCAAAATATTGCGTAATTCGATGATATTTTGTTTAAATCAAATAAAGGAAAAGGGGATGATAATATTGCTAAATATTGCTAAATTCGATGATTTTTCGTACGAAACAAAATGCAAGAAAACTTGCTTAAAATGCAATATTATGCGAAATTCTGAGATTTGAAGGCCAAATCACATATCGTGATACTACTTGAAATAAAATCGAAAAATTGGTAAAAATGAATATATTTACGTAGTATCAAACTACATGAAAAACGTGAAAAAAGTCACTATTTAACCATATTTGAGGATTTTAAATTCAAATCATAGAGCGAGGTTTCGTATTATTTAGATCCAAGAAAAGACATATGACAATGTTGTTTCCAATACAAATGATAAAAATCAATGTGTTTTCATTAGTATTAACTAAAATGTTCCTGATTTTCCGTTAATATTACCGATGGAAGACGTACACGAAAATCGCTCTATTCCGGCTGAAACGTCGATATATGCAATAAAAACAGAACTTCTCCCCTTTTCAATATCTTGCTCAGTATTTTAACGAGAAACAAATAGTTGATTGAAAATGAAGTATTTAAGGTTATTATCTAATCAATTATGTGTTTGCATAATTTTTATCGTATATATATGAATTAATACCCATAGACTGAATATTCACAAAAACGTGGAAAACGGCAAAATATTGCCTAATTCGAAGGTATTTTGTTTAAGTCACATAAAGGAAAAGGGGATGATAAACGTCAAAATATTGCTAAATTCGATGATTTTTCGTACGAAACAAAATGCAAGAAAACTTGCTTAAAATGCAATATTATGCGAAATTCTGAGATTTGAAGGCCAAATCACATATCGTGAAACTACATGAAATAGTATCGAAATATTGGTAAAAATGAATATATTTACGTAATATCAAACTACATGAAAAACGTGAAAAAAGTCAATATATAACCATATTTGAGGATTTTAACTTCAAATCATAGAGTGAGGTTTCGTATTATTTAGATCCAAGAAAAGACATATGACAATGTTGTTTCCAATACAAATGATAAAAATCAATGTGTTTTCATTACAATTAACTAAAATGTTCCTGATTTTCCGTTTATATTACCGAGGGAAGATGTACACGTAAAACCGCTCTAATCCGGCTGATACGTCGATATATGCAATAAAAACCGAACTTCTCCCCTTTTCAATATCTTACTCAGTATTTTAACGAGAAACAAATAGTTGATTGAAAATGAAGTATTTAAGGTTATTATCTTATCAATTATGTGTTTGCATCATTTTTATCGTATATATAATGAATTAATACCTATAGAATGAAAATTCACAAAAACGTGGAAAAACGGCATAATATTGCCAATTTTCGATGATATTTTGTTTAAATCAAATAAAGGAAAAGGGGATGATAAACGTCAAAATATCGCTAAATTCGATGATTTTTCGTACGAAACAAAATGCAAGAAAACTTGCTTAAAATGCAACATTATGCTAAATTCTGAGATTTGAAGGCCAAATCACATATCGTGATACTACATGAAATAAAATCGAAATATTGATAAAAATGAATATATTTACGTAGTATCAAACTACATGAAAAACGTGAAAAAAGTCACTAGTTAACCATATTTGAGGATTTTAACTTCAAATCATAGAGCGAGGTTTCGTATTATTTAGATCCAAGAAAAGACATATGACAATGTTGTTTCCAATACAAATGATAAAAATCAATGTGTTTTCATTAGAATTAACTAAAATGTTCCTGATTTTCCGTTTATATTACCGAGGGAAGATGTACACGTAAAACCGCTCTAATCCGGCTGAAACGTCGATATATGCAATAAAAACCGAACTTCTCCCCTTTTCAATATCTTACTCAGTATTTTAACGAGAAACAAATAAATGATGCAATATTATGCGAAATAATGCAATATTATGCATGATAAAAATCATAATGCAATATTATGCGAAATTCTGAGATTTGAAGGCCAAATCACATATCGTGATACTACATGAAATAGAATCGAAATATTGGTAAAAATGAATATATTTACGTAGTATCAAACTACATGAAAAACGTGAAAAAAGTCACTATTTAACCATATTTGAGGATTTTAACTTCAAATCATAGAGCGAGGTTTCGTATTATTTAGATTCAAGAAAAGACATATGACAATATTGTTTCCAATACAAATGATAAAAATCAATGTGTTTTCATTACAATTAACTAAAATGTTCCTGATTTTCCGTTTATATTACCGAGGGAAGATGTAAACGTGAAACCGCTCTAATCCGGCTGATACGTCGATATATGCAATAAAAACCGAACTTCTCCCCTTTTCAATATCTTTCTCAGTATTTTAACGAGAAACAAATAGTTGATTGAAAATGAAGTATTTAAGGTTATTATCTAATCAATTATGTGTTTGCATCATTTTTATCGTATATATAATGAATTAATACCTATAGACTGAAAATTCACAAAAACGTGGAAAAACGGCAAAATATTGCGTAATTCGATGATATTTTGTTTAAATCAAATAAAGGAAAAGGGGATGATAATATTGCTAAATATTGCTAAATTCGATGATTTTTCGTACGAAACAAAATGCAAGAAAACTTGCTTAAAATGCAATATTATGCGAAATTCTGAGATTTGAAGGCCAAATCACATATCGTGATACTACTTGAAATAAAATCGAAAAATTGGTAAAAATGAATATATTTACGTAGTATCAAACTACATGAAAAACGTGAAAAAAGTCACTATTTAACCATATTTGAGGATTTTAAATTCAAATCATAGAGCGAGGTTTCGTATTATTTAGATCCAAGAAAAGACATATGACAATGTTGTTTCCAATACAAATGATAAAAATCAATGTGTTTTCATTAGTATTAACTAAAATGTTCCTGATTTTCCGTTAATATTACCGATGGAAGACGTACACGAAAATCGCTCTATTCCGGCTGAAACGTCGATATATGCAATAAAAACAGAACTTCTCCCCTTTTCAATATCTTGCTCAGTATTTTAACGAGAAACAAATAGTTGATTGAAAATGAAGTATTTAAGGTTATTATCTAATCAATTATGTGTTTGCATAATTTTTATCGTATATATATGAATTAATACCCATAGACTGAATATTCACAAAAACGTGGAAAACGGCAAAATATTGCCTAATTCGAAGGTATTTTGTTTAAGTCACATAAAGGAAAAGGGGATGATAAACGTCAAAATATTGCTAAATTCGATGATTTTTCGTACGAAACAAAATGCAAGAAAACTTGCTTAAAATGCAATATTATGCGAAATTCTGAGATTTGAAGGCCAAATCACATATCGTGAAACTACATGAAATAGTATCGAAATATTGGTAAAAATGAATATATTTACGTAATATCAAACTACATGAAAAACGTGAAAAAAGTCAATATATAACCATATTTGAGGATTTTAACTTCAAATCATAGAGTGAGGTTTCGTATTATTTAGATCCAAGAAAAGACATATGACAATGTTGTTTCCAATACAAATGATAAAAATCAATGTGTTTTCATTACAATTAACTAAAATGTTCCTGATTTTCCGTTTATATTACCGAGGGAAGATGTACACGTAAAACCGCTCTAATCCGGCTGATACGTCGATATATGCAATAAAAACCGAACTTCTCCCCTTTTCAATATCTTACTCAGTATTTTAACGAGAAACAAATAGTTGATTGAAAATGAAGTATTTAAGGTTATTATCTAATCAATTATGTGTTTGCATCATTTTTATCGTATATATAATGAATTAATACCTATAGAATGAAAATTCACAAAAACGTGGAAAAACGGCATAATATTGCCAATTTTCGATGATATTTTGTTTAAATCAAATAAAGGAAAAGGGGATGATAAACGTCAAAATATCGCTAAATTCGATGATTTTTCGTACGAAACAAAATGCAAGAAAACTTGCTTAAAATGCAACATTATGCTAAATTCTGAGATTTGAAGGCCAAATCACATATCGTGATACTACATGAAATAAAATCGAAATATTGATAAAAATGAATATATTTACGTAGTATCAAACTACATGAAAAACGTGAAAAAAGTCACTAGTTAACCATATTTGAGGATTTTAACTTCAAATCATAGAGCGAGGTTTCGTATTATTTAGATCCAAGAAAAGACATATGACAATGTTGTTTCCAATACAAATGATAAAAATCAATGTGTTTTCATTAGAATTAACTAAAATGTTCCTGATTTTCCGTTTATATTACCGAGGGAAGATGTACACGTAAAACCGCTCTAATCCGGCTGAAACGTCGATATATGCAATAAAAACCGAACTTCTCCCCTTTTCAATATCTTACTCAGTATTTTAACGAGAAACAAATAAATGATGCAATATTATGCGAAATAATGCAATATTATGCATGATAAAAATCATAATGCAATATTATGCGAAATTCTGAGATTTGAAGGCCAAATCAAATATCGTGATACTACATGAAATAGAATCGAAATATTGGTAAAAATGAATATATTTACGTAGTATCAAACTACATAAAAAACGTGAAAAAGTCACTATTTAACCATATTTGAGGATTTTAACTTCAAATCATAGAGCGAGGTTTCGTATTATTTAGATTCAAGAAAAGACATATGACAATATTGTTTCCAATACAAATGATAAAAATCAATGTGTTTTCATTACAATTAACTAAAATGTTCCTGATTTTCCGTTTATATTACCGAGGGAAGATGTACACGTGAAACCGCTCTAATCCGGCTGATATGTCGATATATGCAATAAAAACCGAACTTCTCCCCTTTTCAATATCTTACTCAGTATTTTAACGAGAAACAAATAGTTGATTGAAAATGAAGTATTTAAGGTTATTATCTAATCAATTATGTGTTTGCATCATTTTTATCGTATATATAATGAATTAATACCTATAGACTGAAAATTCACAAAAACGTGGAAAAACGGCAAAATATTGCGTAATTCGATGATATTTTGTTTAAATCAAATAAAGGAAAAGGGGATGATAATATTGCTAAATATTGCTAAATTCGATGATTTTTCGTACGAAACAAAATGCAAGAAAACTTGCTTAAAATGCAATATTATGCGAAATTCTGAGAATTGAAGGCCAAATCACATATCGTGAAACTACATGAAATAGTATCGAAATATTGGTAAAAATGAATATATTTACGTAATATCAAACTACATGAAAAACGTGAAAAAAGTCAATATATAACCATATTTGAGGATTTTAACTTCAAATCATAGAGTGAGGTTTCGTATTATTTAGATCCAAGAAAAGACATATGACAATGTTGTTTCCAATACAAATGATAAAAATCAATGTGTTTTCATTACAATTAACTAAAATGTTCCTGATTATCCGTTTATATTACCGAGGGAAGATGTACACGTAAAACCGCTCTAATCCGGCTGATACGTCGATATATGCAATAAAAACCGAACTTCTCCCCTTTTCAATATCTTACTCAGTATTTTAACGAGAAACAAATAGTTGATTGAAAATGAAGTATTTAAGGTTATTATCTAATCAATTATGTGTTTGCATCATTTTTATCGTATATATAATGAATTAATACCTATAGAATGAAAATTCACAAAAACGTGGAAAAACGGCATAATATTGCCTAATTCGATGATATTTTGTTTAAATCAAATAAAGGAAAAGGGGATGATAAACGTCAAAATATCGCTAAATTCGATGATTTTTCGTACGAAACAAAATGCAAGAAAACTTGCTTAAAATGCAACATTATGCGAAATTCTGAGATTTGAAGGCCAAATCACATATCGTGATACTACATGAAATAAAATCGAAATATTGGTAAAAATGAATATATTTACGTAGTATCAAACTACATGAAAAACGTGAAAAAAGTCACTAGTTAACCATATTTGAGGATTTTAACTTCAAATCATAGAGCGAGGTTTCGTATTATTTAGATCCAAGAAAAGACATATGACAATGTTGTTTCCAATACAAATGATAAAAATCAATGTGTTTTCATTAGAATTAACTAAAATGTTCCTGATTTTCCGTTTATATTACCGAGGGAAGATGTACACGTAAAACCGCTCTAATCCGGCTGAAACGTCGATATATGCAATAAAAACCGAACTTCTCCCCTTTTCAATATCTTACTCAGTATTTTAACGAGAAACAAATAGATGATGCAATATTATGCGAAATAATGCAATATTATGCATGATAAAAATCATAATGCAATATTATGCGAAATTCTGAGATTTGAAGGCCAAATCACATATCGTGATACTACATGAAATAGAACCGAAATATTGGTAAAAATGAATATATTTACGTAGTATCAAACTACATGAAAAACGTGAAAAAAGTCACTATTTAACCATATTTGAGGATTTTAACTTCAAATCATAGAGCGAGGTTTCGTATTATTTAGATCCAAGAAAAGACATATGACAATATTGTTTCCAATACAAATGATAAAAATCAATGTGTTTTCATTACAATTAACTAAAATGTTCCTGATTTTCCGTTTATATTACCGAGGGAAGATGTACACGTAAAACCGCTCTAATCCGGCTGAAACGTCGATATATGCAATAAAAACAGAACTTCTCCCCTTTTCAATATCTTACTCAGTATTTTAAATAGAAACAAATAGATGATTGAAAATGAAGTATTTAAGGTTATTATCTAATCAATTATGTGTTTGCATCATTTTTATCGTATATATAATGAATTAATACCTATAGACTGAAAATTCACAAAAACGTGGAAAAACGGCAAAATATTGCCTAATTCGATGATATTTTGTTTAAATCAAATAAAGGAAAAGGGGATGATAAACGTCAAAATATCGCTAAATTCGATGATTTTTCGTACGAAACAAAATGCAAGAAAACTTGCTTAAAATGCAACATTATGCGAAATTCTGAGATTTGAAGGCCAAATCACATATCGTGATACTACATGAAATAAAATCGAAATATTGGTAAAAATGAATATATTTACGTAGTATCAAACTACATGAAAAACGTGAAAAAAGTCACTAGTTAACCATATTTGAGGATTTTAACTTCAAATCATAGAGCGAGGTTTCGTATTATTTATATCCAAGAAAAGACATATGACAATGTTGTTTCCAATACAAATGATAAAAATCAATGTGTTTTCATTAGAATTAACTAAAATGTTCCTGATTTTCCGTTTATATTACCGAGGGAAGATGTACACGTAAAACCGCTCTAATCCGGCTGAAACGTCGATATATGCAATAAAAACCGAACTTCTCCCCTTTTCAATATCTTACTCAGTATTTTAACGAGAAACAAATAGATGATGCAATATTATGCGAAATAATGCAATATTATGCATGATAAAAATCATAATGCAATATTATGCGAAATTCTGAGATTTGAAGGCCAAATCACATATCGTGATACTACATGAAATAGAATCGAAATATTGGTAAAAATGAAAATATTTACGTAGTATCAAACAACATGAGAAACGTGAAAAAAGTCACTATTTAACCATATTTGAGGATTTTAACTTCAAATCATAGAGCGAGGTTTCGTATTATTTAGATCCAAGAAAAGACATATGACAATATTGTTTCCAATACAAATGATAAAAATCAATGTGTTTTCATTACAATTAACTAAAATGTTCCTGATTTTCCGTTTATATTACCGAGGGAAGATGTACACGTAAAACCGCTCTAATCCGGCTGAAACGTCGATATATGCAATAAAAACAGAACTTCTCCCCTTTTCAATATCTTACTCAGTATTTTAAATAGAAACAAATAGATGATTGAAAATGAAGTATTTAAGGTTATTATCTAATCAATTATGTGTTTGCATAATTTTTATCGTATATATATGAATTAATACCCATAGACTGAATATTCACAAAAACGTGGAAAACGGCAAAATATTGCCTAATTCGAAGGTATTTTGTTTAAGTCACATAAAGGAAAAGGGGATGATAAACGTCAAAATATTGCTAAATTCGATGATTTTTCGTACGAAACAAAATGCAAGAAAACTTGCTTAAAATGCAATATTATGCGAAATTCTGAGATTTGAAGGCCAAATCACATATCGTGATACTACATGAAATAGTATCGAAATATTGGTAAAAATGAATATATTTACGTAATATCTAACTACATGAAAAACGTGAAAAAAGTCAATATATAACCATATTTGAGGATTTTAACTTCAAATCATAGAGTGAGGTTTCGTATTATTTAGATCCAAGGAAAGACATATGACAATGTTGTTTCCAATACAAATGATAAAAATCAATGTGTTTTCATTACAATTAACTAAAATGTTCCTGATTTTCCGTTTATATTACCGAGGGAAGATGTACACGTAAAACCGCTCTAATCCGGCTGATACGTCGATATATGCAATAAAAACCGAACTTCTCCCCTTTTCAATATCTTACTCAGTATTTTAACGAGAAACAAATAGATGATTGAAAATGAAGTATTTAAGGTTATTATCTAATCAATTATGTGTTTGCATCATTTTTATCGTATATATAATGAATTAATACCTATAGACTGAAAATTCACAAAAACGTGGAAAAACGGCATAATATTGCGTAATTCGATGATATTTTGTTTAAATAATATAAAGGAAAAGGGGATGATAAACGTCAAAATAATGCTAAATTCGATGATTTTTCGTACGTAACAAAATGCAAGAAAACTTGCTTAAAATGCAACATTATGCGAAATTCTGAGATTTGAAGGCCAAATCACATATCGTGATACTACATGAAATAAAATCGAAATATTTGTAAAAATGAATATATTTACGTAGTATCAAACTACATGAAAAACGTGAAAAAAGTCACTAGTTAACCATATTTGAGGATTTTAACTTAAAATCATAGAGCGAGGTTTCGTCCCGCCAAACACACAGCGAAACTACGACGTTGCTACAACGTTCGAACAAGATATAACACCTCCTAACAAGTTATAACAACCAATATAACAAGTTGTAACAACGTTCTAATACGTCAAAAACACGTTAAGCCAAGATGTAACAACTTTATTACAAGTTGTAACAAGCGGAAAATAGGGTCAGTTAAGGTTTGTGTTTCCAGGGGTATTATTTAGATCCAAGAAAAGACATATGACAATGTTGTTTCCAATACAAATGATAAAAATCAATGTGTTTTCATTAGTATTAACTAAAATGTTCCTGATTTTCCGTTAATATTACCGATGGAAGATGTACACGAAAATCGCTCTATTCCGGCTGAAACGTCGATATATGCAATAAAAACAGAACTTCTCCCCTTTTCAATATCTTGCTCAGTATTTTAACGAGAAACAAATAGTTGATTGAAAATGAAGAATTTAAGGTTATTATCTAATCAATTATGTGTTTGCATCATTTTTATCGTATATATAATGAATTAATACCTATAGACTGAAAATTCACAAAAACGTGGAAAAACGGCAAAATATTGCGTAATTCGATGATATTTTGTTTAAATAATATAAAGGAAAAGGGGATGATAAACGTCAAAATAATGCTAAATTCGATGATTTTTCGTACGAAACAAAATGCAAGAAAACTTGCTTAAAATGCAACATTATGCGAAATTCTGAGATTTGAAGGCCAAATCACATATCGTGATACTACATGAAATAAAATCGAAATATTTGTAAAAATGAATATATTTACGTAGTATCAAACTACATGAAAAACGTGAAAAAAGTCACTAGTTAACCATATATGAGGATTTTAACTTCAAATCATAGAGCGAGGTTTCGTATTATTTAGATCCAAAAAAAGACATATGACAATGTTGTTTCCAATACAAATGATAAAAATCAATGTGTTTTCATTAGAATTAACTAAAATGTTCCTGATTTTCCGTTTATATTACCGAGGGAACATGTACACGTAAAACCGTTCTAATCCGGCTGAAACGTCGATATATGCAATAAAAACAGAACTTCTCCCCTTTTCAATATCTTACTCAGTATTTTAACGAGAAACAAATAGATGATTGAAAATGGAGTATTTAAGGTTATTATCTAATCAATTATAGGTTTGCATCATTTTTATCGTATATATATGAATTAATACCCATAGACTGAAAATTCACAAAAACGTGGAAAACGGCAAAATATTGCCTAATTCGATGATATTTTGTTTATGTCACATAAAGGAAAAGGGGATGATAAACGTCAAAATATTGCTAAATTCGATGATTTTTCGTACGAAACAAAAGGCAAGAAAACTTGCCTAAAATGCAATATTATGCGAAATTCTGAGATTTGAAGGCCAAATCACATATCGTGATACTACATGAAATAGAATCGAAATATTGGTTAAAATGAATATATTTACGTAGTATCAAACTACATGAAAAACGTGAAAAAAGTCACCATTTAACCATATCTGAGGATTTTAACTTCAAATCATAGAGCGAGGTTTCGTATTATTTAGATCCAAGAAAAGACATATGACAATATTGTTTCCAATACAAATGATAAAAATCAATGTGTTTTCATTACAATTAACTAAAATGTTCCTGATTTTCCGTTTATATTACCGAGGGAAGATGTACACGTAAAACCGCTCTAATCCGGCTGATACGTCGATATATGCAATAAAAACCGAACTTCTCCCCTTTTCAATATCTTACTTAGTATTTTAACGAGAAACAAATAGTTGATTGAAAATGAAGTATTTAAGGTTATTATCTAATCAATTATGTGTTTGCATCATTTTTATCGTATATATAATGAATTAATACCTATAGACTGAAAATTCACAAAAACGTGGAAAAACGGCAAAATATTGCGTAATTCGATGATATTTTGTTTAAATCAAATAAAGGAAAAGGGGATGATAACCGTCAAAATATTGCTAAATTCGATGATTTTTCGTACGAAACAAAATGCAAGAAAACTTGCTTAAAATGCAACATTACGCGAAATTCTGAGATTTGAAGGCTAAATCACATATCGTGATACTACATGAAATAAAATCGAAATATTGGTAAAAATGAATATATTTACGTAGTATCAAACTACATGAAAAACGTGAAAAAAGTCACTAGTTAACCATATTTGAGGATTTTAACTTCAAATCATGGAGCGAGGTTTCGTATTATTTAGATCCAAGAAAAGACATATGACAATGTTGTTTCCAATACAAATGATAAAAATCAATGTGTTTTCATTAGAATTAACTAAAATGTTCCTGATTTTCCGTTTATATTACCGAGGGAAGATGTACACGTAAAACCGCTCTAATCCGGCTGAAACGTCGATATATGCAATAAAAACCGAACTTCTCCCCTTTTCAATATCTCACTCAGTATTTTAACGAGAAACAAACAGATGATTGAAAATGAAGTATTTAAGGTTATTATCTAATCAATTATAGGTTTGCATCATTTTTATCGTATATATATGAATTAATACCCATAGACTGAAAATTCACAAAAACGTGGAAAACGGCAAAATATTGCCTAATTCGATGATATTTTGTTTAAGTCACATGAAGGAAAAGGGGATGATAAACGTCAAAATATTGCTAAATTCGATGATTTTTCGTACGAAACAAAAGCCAAGAAAACTTGCTTAAAATGCAATATTATGCGAAATTCTGAGATTTGAAGGCCAAATCACATATCGTGATACTACATGAAATAGAATCGAAATATTGGTAAAAATGAATATATTTACGTAGTATCAAACTACATGAAAAACGTGAAAAAAGTCACCATTTAACCATATTTGAGGATTTTAACTTCAAATCATAGAGCGAGGTTTCGTATTATTTAGATCCAAGAAAAGACATATGACAATATTGTTTCCAATACAAATGATAAAAATCAATGTGTTTTCATTACAATTAACTAAAATGTTCCTGATTTTCCGTTTATATTACCGATGGAAGATGTACACGTAAAACCGCTCTAATCCGGCTGAAACGTCGTTATATGCAATTAAAACAGAACTTCTCCCCTTTTCAATATCTTACTCAGTATTTTAAATAGAAACAAATAGATGATTGAAAATGAAGTATTTAAGGTTATTATCTAATCAATTATGTGTTTGCATAATTTTTATCGTATATATATGAATTAATACCTATAGACTGAAAATTCACCAAAACGTGGAAAAACGGCAAAATATTGCGTAATTCGATGATATTTTCTTTAAATCAAATAAAGGAAAAGGGGATGATAAACGTCAAAATATTGCTAAATTCGATGATTTTTCGTACGAAACAAAATGCAAGAAAACTTGCTTAAAATGCAATATTATGCGAAATTCTGAAATTTGAAGGCCAAATCACATATCGTGATACTACTTGAAATAAAATCGAAAAATTGGTAAAAATGAATATATTTACGTAGTATCAAACTACATGAAAAACGTGAAAAAAGTCACTATTTAACCATATTTGAGGGTTTTAACTTCAAATCATAGAGCGAGGTTTCGTATTATTTAGATCCAAGAAAAGACATATGACAATGTTGTTTCCAATACAAATGATAAAAATCAATGTGTTTTCATTAGTATTAACTAAAATGTTCCTGATTTTCCGTTAATATTACCGATGGAAGATGTACACGAAAATCGCTCTATTCCGGCTGAAACGTCGATATATGCAATAAAAACAGAACTTCTCCCCTTTTCAATATCTTCCTCAGTATTTTAACGAGAAACAAATAGTTGATTGCAAATGAAGTATTTAAGGTTATTATCTAATCAATTAGGTGTTTGCATAATTTTTATCGTATATATAATGAATTAATACCTAACGACTGAAAATTCACAAAAACGTCGAAAAACGGCAAAATATTGCGTAATTCGATGATATTTTGTTTAAATAATATAAAGGAAAAGGGGATGATAAACGTCAAAATAATGCTAAATTCGATGATTTTTCGTACGAAACAAAATGCAAGAATACTTGCTTAAAATGCAACATTATGCGAAATTCTGAGATTTGAAGGCCAAATCACATATCGTGATACTATATGAATTAAAATCGAAATATTGGTAAAAATGAATACATTTACGTAGTATCAAACTACATGAAAAACGTGAAAAAAGTCACTAGTTAACCATATTTGAGGATTTTAACTTCAAATCATAGAGCGAGGTTTCGTATTATTTAGATCCAAGAAAAGACATATGACAATGTTGTTTCCAATACAAATGATAAAAATCAATGTGTTTTCATTAGAATTAACTAAAATGTTCCTGATTTTCCGTTTATATTACCGAGGGAACATGTACACGTAAAACCGTTCTAATCCGGCTGAAACGTCGATATATGCAATAAAAACAGAACTTCTCCCCTTTTCAATATCTTACTCAGTATTTTAACGAGAAACAAATAGATGATTGAAAATGAAGTATTTAAGGTTATTATCTAATCAATTATAGGTTTGCATCATTTTTATCGTATATATATGAATTAATACCCATAGACTGAAAATTCACAAAAACGTGGAAAACGGCAAAATATTGCCTAATTCGATGATATTTTGTTTATGTTACATAAAGGAAAAGGGGATGATAAACGTCAAAATATTGCTAAATTCGATGATTTTTCGTACGAAACAAAAGGCAAGAAAACTTGCTTAAAATGCAATATTATGCGAAATTCTGAGATTTGAAGGCCAAATCACATATCGTGATACTACATGAAATAGAATCGAAATATTGGTTAAAATGAATATATTTACGTAGTATCAAACTACATGAAAAACGTGAAAAAAGTCACCATTTAACCATATCTGAGGATTTTAACTTCAAATCATAGAGCGAGGTTTCGTATTATTTAGATCCAAGAAAAGACATATGACAATATTGTTTCCAATACAAATGATAAAAATCAATGTGTTTTCATTACAATTAACTAAAATGTTCCTGATTTTCCGTTTATATTACCGAGGGAACATGTACACGTAAAACCGCTCTATTCCGGCTGAAACGTCGATATATGCAATAAAAACAGAACTTCTCCCCTTTTCAATATCTTGCTCAGTATTTTAACGAGAAACAAATAGTTGATTGAAAATGAAGAATTTAAGGTTATTATCTAATCAATTATGTGTTTGCATCATTTTTATCGTATATATAATGAATTAATACCTATAGACTGAAAATTCACAAAAACGTGGAAAAACGGCAAAATATTGCGTAATTCGATGATATTTTGTTTAAATAATATAAAGGAAAAGGGGATGATAAACGTCAAAATAATGCTAAATTCGATGATTTTTCGTACGAAACAAAATGCAAGAAAACTTGCTTAAAATGCAACATTATGCGAAATTCTGAGATTTGAAGGCCAAATCACATATCGTGATACTACATGAAATAAAATCGAAATATTGGTAAAAATGAATATATTTACGTAGTATCAAACTACATGAAAAACGTGAAAAAAGTCACTAGTTAACCATATTTGAGGATTTTAACTTCAAATCATAGAGCGAGGTTTCGTATTATTTAGATCCAAGAAAAGACATATGACAATGTTGTTTCCAATACAAATGATAAAAATCAATGTGCTTTCATTAGAATTAACTGAAATGTTCCTGATTTTCCGTTTATATTACCGAGGGAACATGTACACGTAAAACCGCTCTAATCCGGCTGAAACGTCGATATATGCAATAAAAACCGAACTTCTCCCCTTTTCAATATCTCACTCAGTATTTTAACGAGAAACAAACAGATGATTGAAAATGAAGTATTTAAGGTTATTATCTAATCAATTATAGGTTTGCATCATTTTTATCGTATATATATGAATTAATACCCATAGACTGAAAATTCACAAAAACGTGGAAAACGGCAAAATATTGCCTAATTCGATGATATTTTGTTTAAGTCACATGAAGAAAAAGGGGATGATAAACGTCAAAATATTGCTAAATTCGATGATTTTTCGTACGAAACAAAAGCCAAGAAAACTTGCTTAAAATGCAATATTATGCGAAATTCTGAGATTTGAAGGCCAAATCACATATCGTGATACTACATGAAATAGAATCGAAATATTGGTAAAAATGAATATATTTACGTAGTATCAAACTACATGAAAAACGTGAAAAAAGTCACCATTTAACCATATTTGAGGATTTTAACTTCAAATCATAGAGCGAGGTTTCGTATTATTTAGATCCAAGAAAAGACATATGACAATATTGTTTCCAATACAAATGATAAAAATCAATGTGTTTTCATTACAATTAACTAAAATGTTCCTGATTTTCCGTTTATATTACCGAGGGAAGATGTACACGTAAAACCGCTCTAATCCGGCTGAAACGTCGTTATATGCAATTAAAACAGAACTTCTCCCCTTTTCAATATCTTACTCAGTATTTTAAATAGAAACAAATAGATGATTGAAAATGAAGTATTTAAGGTTATCATCTAATCAATTATGTGTTTGCATAATTTTTATCGTATATATATGAATTAATACCTATAGACTGAAAATTCACCAAAACGTGGAAAAACGGCAAAATATTGCGTAATTCGATGATATTTTGTTTAAATCAAATAATGGAAAAGGGGATGATAAACGTCAAAATATTGCTAAATTCGATGATTTTTCGTACGAAACAAAATGCAAGAAAACTTGCTTAAAATGCAATATTATGCGAAATTCTGAAATTTGAAGGCCAAATCACATATCGTGATACTACTTGAAATAAAATCGAAAAATTGGTAAAAATGAATATATTTACGTAGTATCAAACTACATGAAAAACGTGAAAAAAGTCACTATTTAACCATATTTGAGGGTTTTAACTTCAAATCATAGAGCGAGGTTTCGTATTATTTAGATCCAAGAAAAGACATATGACAATGTTGTTTCCAATACAAATGATAAAAATCAATGTGTTTTCATTAGTATTAACTAAAATGTTCCTGATTTTCCGTTAATATTACCGATGGAAGATGTACACGAAAATCGCTCTATTCCGGCTGAAACGTCGATATATGCAATAAAAACAGAACTTCTCCCCTTTTCAATATCTTGCTCAGTATTTTAACGAGAAACAAATAGTTGATTGCAAATGAAGTATTTAAGGTTATTATCTAATCAATTATGTGTTTGCATAATTTTTATCGTATATATAATGAATTAATACCTAACGACTGAAAATTCACAAAAACGTGGAAAAACGGCAAAATATTGCGTAATTCGATGATATTTTGTTTAAATAATATAAAGGAAAAGGGGATGATAAACGTCAAAATAATGCTAAATTCGATGATTTTTCGTACGAAACAAAATGCAAGAAAACTTGCTTAAAATGCAACATTATGCGAAATTCTGAGATTTGAAGGCCAAATCACATATCGTGATACTATATGAAATAAAATCGAAATATTGGTAAAAATGAATATATTTACGTAGTATCAAACTACATGAAAAACGTGAAAAAAGTCACTAGTTAACCATATTTGAGGATTTTAACTTCAAATCATAGAGCGAGGTTTCGTATTATTTAGATCCAAGAAAAGACATATGACAATGTTGTTTCCAATACAAATGATAAAAATCAATGTGTTTTCATTAGAATTAACTAAAATGTTCCTGATTTTCCGTTTATATTACCGAGGGAAGATGTACACGTAAAACCGCTCTAATCCGGCTGAAACGTCGATATATGCAATAAAAACCGAACTTCTCCCCTTTTCAATATCTCACTCAGTATTTTAACGAGAAACAAACAGATGATTGAAAATGAAGTATTTAAGGTTATTATCTAATCAATTATAGGTTTGCATCATTTTTATCGTATATATATGAATTAATACCCATAGACTGAAAATTCACAAAAACGTGGAAAACGGCAAAATATTGCCTAATTCGATGATATTTTGTTTAAGTCACATAAAGGAAAAGGGGATGATAAGCGTCAAAATATTGCTAAATTCGATGATTTTTCGTACGAAACAAAAGGCAAGAAAACTTGCTTAAAATGCAATATTATGCGAAATTCTGAGATTTGAAGGCCAAATCACATATCGTGATACTACATGAAATAGTATCGAAATATTGGTAAAAATGAATATATTTACGTAATATCAAACTACATGAAAAACGTGAAAAAAGTCACTAGTTAACCATATTTGAGGATTTTAACTTCAAATCATGGAGCGAGGTTTCGTATTATTTAGATCCAAGAAAAGACATATGACAATGTTGTTTCCAATACAAATGATAAAAATCAATGTGTTTTCATTAGAATTAACTAAAATGTTCCTGATTTTCCGTTTATATTACCGAGGGAAGATGTACACGTAAAACCGCTCTAATCCGGCTGAAACGTCGATATATGCAATAAAAACCGAACTTCTCCCCTTTTCAATATCTCACTCAGTATTTTAACGAGAAACAAATAGATGATTGAAAATGAAGTATATAAGGTTATTATCTAATCAATTATGTGTTTGCATCATTTTTATCGTATATATAATGAATTAATACCTATAGACTGAAATATCACAAAAACGTGGAAAAACGGCAAAATATTGCGTAATTCGATGATATTTTGTTTAAATAATATGAAGGAAAAGGGGATGATAAACGTCAAAATAATGCTAAATTCGATGATTTTTCGTACGAAACAAAATGCAAGAAAACTTGCTTAAAATGCAACATTATGCGAAATTCTGAGATTTGAAGGCCAAATCACATATCGTGATACTACATGAAATAAAATCGAAATATTGGTAAAAATGAATATATTTACGTAGTATCAAACTACATGAAAAACGTGAAAAAAGTCACTAGTTAACCATATTTGAGGATTTTAACTTCAAATCATGGAGCGAGGTTTCGTATTATTTAGATCCAAGAAAAGACATATGACAATGTTGTTTCCAATACAAATGATAAAAAACAATGTGTTTTCATTAGAATTAACTAAAATGTTCTTGATTTTATGTTTATATTACCGAGGGAAGATGTACACGTAAAACCGCTCTAATTCGGCTGAAACGTCGATATATGCAATAAAACCCGATCTTCTCCCCTTTTCAATATCTCACTCAGTATTTTAACGAGAAACAAACAGATGATTGAAAATGAAGTATTTAAGGTTATTATCTAATCAATTATGTGTTTGCATAATTTTTATCGTATATATATGAATTAATACCCATAGACTGAAAATTCACAAAAACGTGGAATACGGCAAAATATTGCCTAATTCGATGATATTTTGTTTAAGTCACATGAAGAAAAAGGGGATGATAAACGTCAAAATATTGCTAAATTCGATGATTTTTCGTACGAAACAAAAGCCAAGAAAACTTGCTTAAAATGCAATATTATGCGAAATTCTGAGATTTGAAGGCCAAATCACATATCGTGATACTACATGAAATAGAATCGAAATATTGGTAAAAATGAATATATTTACGTAGTATCAAACTACATGAAAAACGTGAAAAAAGTCACCATTTAACCATATTTGAGGATTTTAACTTCAAATCATAGAGCGAGGTTTCGTATTATTTAGATCCAAGAAAAGACATATGACAATATTGTTTCCAATACAAATGATAAAAATCAATGTGTTTTCATTACAATTAACTAAAATGTTCCTGATTTTCCGTTTATATTACCGAGGGAAGATTTACACGTGAAACCGCTCTAATCCGGCTGAAACGTCGTTATATGCAATTAAAACAGAACTTCTCCCCTTTTCAATATCTTACTCAGTATTTTAAATAGAAACAAATAGATGATTGAAAATGAAGTATTTAAGGTTATTATCTAATCAATTATGTGTTTGCATAATTTTTATCGTATATATATGAATTAATACCTATAGACTGAAAATTCACCAAAACGTGGAAAAACGGCAAAATATTGCGTAATTCGATGATATTTTGTTTAAATCAAATAAAGGAAAAGGGGATGATAAACGTCAAAATATTGCTAAATTCGATGATTTTTCGTACGAAACCAAATGCAAGAAAACTTGCTTAAAATGCAATATTATGCGAAATTCTGAGATTTGAAGGCCAAATCACATATCGTGATACTACTTGAAATAAAATCGAAAAATTGGTAAAAATGAATATATTTACGTAGTATCAAACTACATGAAAAACGTGAAAAAAGTCACTAGTTAACCATATTTGAGGATTTTAACTTCAAATCATAGAGCGAGGTTTCGTATTATTTAGATCCAAGAAAAGACATATGACAATGTTGTTTCCAATACAAATGATAAAAATCAATGTGTTTTCATTAGTATTAACTAAAATGTTCCTGATTTTCCGTTAATATTACCGATGGAAGATGTACACGAAAATCGCTCTATTCCAGCTGAAACGTCGATATATGCAATAAAAACAGAACTTCTCCCCATATCAATATCTTGCTCAGTATTTTAACGAGAAACAAATAGTTGATTGAAAATAAAGAATTTAAGGTTATTATCTAATCAATTATGTGTTTGCATCATTTTTATCGTATATATAATGAATTAATACCTATAGACTGAAAATTCACAAAAACGTGGAAAAACGGCAAAATATTGCGTAATTCGATGATATTTTGTTTAAATAATATAAAGGAAAAGGGGATGATAAACGTCAAAATAATGCTAAATTCGATGATTTTTCGTACGAAACAAAATGCAAGAAAACTTGCTTAAAATGCAACATTATGCGAAATTCTGAGATATGAAGGCCAAATCACATATCGTGATACTACATGAAATAAAATCGAAATATTGGTAAAAATGAATATATTTACGTAGTATCAAACTACATGAAAACGTGAAAAAAGTCACTAGTTAACCATATTTGAGGATTTTAACTTCAAATCATGGAGCGAGGTTTCGTATTATTTAGATCCAAGAAAAGACATATGACAATGTTGTTTCCAATACAAATGATAAAAATCAATGTGTTTTCATTAGAATTAACTAAAATGTTCCTGATTTTCCGTTTATATTACCGAGGGAAGATGTACACGTAAAACCGCTCTAATCCGGCTGAAACGTCGATATATGCAATAAAAACCGAACTTCTCCCCTTTTCAATATCTCACTCAGTATTTTAACGAGAAACAAATAGATGATTGAAAATGAAGTATTTAAGGTTATTATCTAATCAATTATAGGTTTGCATCATTTTTATCGTATATATATGAATTAATACCCATAGACTGAAAATTCACAAAAACGTGGAAAACGGCAAAATATTGCCTAATTCGATGATATTTTGTTTAAGTCACATAAAGAAAAAGGGGATGATAAACGTCAAAATATTGCTAAATTCGATGATTTTTCGTACGAAACAAAAGGCAAGAAAACTTGCTTAAAATGCAATATTATGCGAAATTCTGAGATTTGAAGGCCAAATCACATATCGTGATACTACATGAAATAGAATCGAAATATTGGTAAAAATGAATATATTTACGTAGTATCAAACTACATGAAAAACGTGAAAAAAACACCATTTAACCATATTTGAGGATTTTAACTTCAAATCATAGAGCGAGTATTATTTAGATCCAAGAAAAGACATATGACAATATTGTTTCCAATACAAATGATAAAAATCAATGTGTTTTCATTAGTATTAACTAAAATGTTCCTGATTTTCCGTTTATATTACCGAGGGAAGATGTACACGTAAAACCGCTCTAATCCGGCTGAAACGTCGATATCTGCAATTAAAACAGAACTTCTCCCCTTTTCAATATCTTACTCAGTATTTTAAATAGAAACAAATAGATGATTGAAAATGAAGTATTTAAGGTTATTATCTAATGAATTATGTGTTTGCATAATTTTTATCGTATATATATGAATTAATACCCATAGACTGAAAATTCACAAAAACGTGGAAAACGGCAAAATATTGCCTAATTCGATGATATTTTGTTTAAGTCACATAAAGGAAAAGGGGATGATAAACGTCAAAATATTGCTAAATTCGATGATTTTTCGTACGAAACAAAAGGCAAGAAAACTTGCTTAAAATGCAATATTATGCGAAATTCTGAGATTTTAAGGCCAAATCACATATCGTGATACTACATGAAATAGAATCGAAATATTGGTAAAAATGAATATAATTACGTAGTATCAAACTACATGAAAAACGTGAAAAAAGTCACTATTTAACCATATTTGAGGATTTTAACTTCAAATCATAGAGCGAGGTTTCGAATTATTTAGATCCAAGAAAAGACATATGACAATATTGTTTCCAATACAAATGATAAAAATCAATGTGTTTTCATTACAATTAACTAAAATGTTCCTGATTTTCCGTTTATATTACCGAGGGAAGATGTACACGTAAAACCGCTCTAATCCGGCTGAAACGTCGATATTTGCAATAAAAACAGAACTTCTCCCATTTCAATATCTTACTCAGTATTTTAAATAGAAACAAATAGATGATTGAAAATGAAGTATTTAAGGTTATTATCTAATCAATTATGTGTTTGCATAATTTTTATCGTATATATATGAATTAATACCCATAGACTGAAAATTCACAAAAACGTGGAAAACGGCAAAATATTGCCTAATTCGAAGGTATTTTGTTTAAGTCACATAAAGGAAAAGGGGATGATAAACGTCAAAATATTGATATATTCAATGATTTTTCGTACGAAACAAAAGGCAAGAAAACTTGCTTAAAATGCAATATTATGCGAAATTCTGACATTTGAAGGCCAAATCACATATCGTGATACTACATGAAATAGTATCGAAATATTGGTAAAAATGAATATATTTACGTAATATCAAACTACATGAAAAACGTGAAAAAAGTCAATATATAACCATATTTGAGGATTTTAACTTCAAATCAAAGAGTGAGGTTTCGTATTATTTAGATCCAATAAAAGACATATGACAATGTTGTTTCCAATACAAATGATAAAAATCAATGTGTTTTCATTACAATTAACTAAAATGTTCCTGATTTTCCGTTTATATTACCGAGGGAAGATGTACACGTAAAACCGCTCTAATCCGGCTGATACGTTGATATATGCAATAAAAACCGAACTTCTCCCCTTTTCAATATCTTACTCAGTATTTTAACGAGAAACAAATAGTTGATTGAAAATGAAGTATTTAAGGTTATTATCTAATCAATTATGTGTTTGCATCATTTTTATCGTATATATAATGAATTAATACCTATAGAGTGAAAATTCACAAAAACGTGGAAAAACGGCAAAATATTGCGTAATTCGATGATATTTTGTTTAAATAATATAAAGGAAAAGGAGATGATAAACGTCAAAATATTGCTAAATTCGATGATTTTTCGTACGAAACAAAATGCAAGAAAACTTGCTTAAAATGCAATATTATGCGAAGTTCTGAGATTTGAAGGCCAAATCACATATCGTGATACTACATGAAATAGTATCGAAATATTGGTAAAAATGAATATATTTACGTAATATCAAACTACATGAAAAACGTGAAAAAAGTCACTATATAACCATATTTGAGGATTTTAACTTCAAATCATAGAGTGAGGTTTCGTATTATTTAGATCCAAGAAAAGACATATGACAATGTTGTTTCCAATACAAATGATAAAAATCAATGTGTTTTCATTACAATTAACTAAAATGTTCCTGATTTTCCGTTAATATTACCGAGGGAAGATGTACTCGAAAATTGCTCTATTCCGGCTGAAACGTCGATATATGCAATAAAAACAGAACTTCTCCCCTTTTCAATATCTTGCTCAGTATTTTAACGAGAAACAAATAGTTGATTGAAAATGAAGAATTTAAGGTTATTATCTAATCAATGATGTGTTTGCATCATTTTTATCGTATATATAATGAATTAATACCTATAGACTGAAAATTCACAAAAACGTAGAAAAACGGCAAAATATTGCGTAATTCGATGATATTTTGTTTAAATAATATAAAGGAAAAGTTGATGATAAACGTCAAAATATTGCTAAATTCGATGATTTTTCGTACGAAACAAAATGCAAGAAAACTTGCTTAAAATGCAATATTATGCGAAATTCTGAGATTTGAAGGCCAAATCACATATCGTGATACTACATGAAATAGAATCGAAATATTGGTAAAAATGAATATATTTACGTAGTATCAAACTACATGAAAAACGTGAAAAAAGTCACTATTTAACCATATTTGAGGATTTTAACTTCAAATCATAGCGCGAGGTTTCGTATTATTTAGATCCAAGAAAAGACATATGACAATGTTGTTTCCAATACAAATGATAAAAATCAATGTGTTTTCATTAGAATTAACTAAAATGTTCCTGATTTTTCGTTTATATTACCGTGGGAAGATGTACACGTAAAACCGCTCTAATCCGGCTGAAACGTCGATATATGCAATAAAAACCGAACTTCTCCCCTTTTCTATATCTTACTCAGTATTTTAACGACAAACAAATAGATGATTGAAAATGAAGTATTTAAGGTTATTATCTAATCAATTATGTGTTTGCATCATTTTTATCGTATATATATGAATTAATACCCATAGACTGAAAATTCACAAAAACGTGGAAAAACGGCAAAATATTGCCTAATTCGATGATATTTTGTTTAAATCACATAAAGGAAAAGGGGGATGATACACGTCAAAATATTGCTAAATTCGATGATTTTTCGTACGAAACAAAATGCAAGAAAACTTGCTTGAAATGCAATATTATGCGAAATTCTGAGATTTGAAGGCCAAATCAAATATCGTGATACTACATGAAATAGAATCCAAATATTGGTAAAAATGAATATATTTACGTAGTATCAAACTACATGAAAAACGTGAAAAAAGTCACTATTTAACCATATTTGAGGATTTTAACTTCAAATCATAGAGCGAGCTTTCGTATTATTTAGATCCAAGAAAAGACATATGATAATGTTGTTTCCAATACAAATGATAAAAATCAATGTGTTTTCATTAGAATTAACTAAAAATGATCCCGATTTTCCGTTTATATAACCGAGGGAAGATGTACACGTAAAACCGCTCTAATCCGGCTGAAACGTCGATATATGCAATAAAAACCGAACTTCTCCCATTTTCAATATCTTACTCAGTATTTTAACGAGAAACAAATAGTTGATTGAAAATGAAGTATTTAAGGTTATTATCTAATCATTTTAATCATTAATAATAATTATTATGTGTTTGCATCATTTTTATCGTATATATAATGAATTAATACCAATAAACTGAAAATTCACATAAACGTGGAAAACCGGCAAAATATTGCCTAATTCGATGATATTTTGTTTAAATCACATAAAGGAAAAGGGGATGATAAACGTCAAAATATTGCTAAATTCGATGATTTTTCGTACGAAACAAAATGCAAGAAAACTTGCTTAAAATGCAATATTATGCGAAATTCTGAGATTTGAAGGCCAAATCACATATCATGATACTACATGAAATAGTATCGAAATATTGGTAAAAATGAATATATTTACGTAATATCAAACTACATGATTAACGTGAAAAGGTCACTATTTTACCATATATGAAGATTTTACCTTCAAATCATAGAGCGAGGTTTCGTATTATTTAGATCCTAGAAAAGACATATGACAATGTTGTTTCCAATACAAATGATAAAAATCAATGTGTTTTCATTACAATTAACTAAAATGTTCCTGATTTTCCGTTTATATTACCGAGGGAAGATGTACACGTAAAACCGCTCTAATCCGGCTGAAACGTCGATATATGCAATAAAAACGGAACTTCTCCCCTTTTCAGTATCTTACTCAGTATTTTAACGAGAAACAAATAGATGATTGAAAATGAAGTATTTAAGGTTATTATCTAATCAATTATGTGTTTGCATCATTTTTATCGTATATAAATGAATTAATACCCATAGACTGTAAATTCACATAAACGTGGAAAACGGCAAAATATTGCCTAATTCAATGATATTTTGTTTAAGTCACATAAATGAAAAGGGGATGATAAAACGTCAAAATATTGCTAAATTCGACTATTTTTCGTACGAAACAAAATGCAAGAAAACTTGCTTAAAATGCAATATTATATGAAATTCTGAGATTTGAAGGCCAAATCACATATCGTGATACTACATGAAATATAATCGAAATATTAGTAAATATGAATATATTTACGTAGTATCAAACTACATGAAAAACGTGAAAAAGTCATTATTTAACCATATTTGAGGATTTTAACTTCAAATCATAGAGCGAGGTTTCGTATAATTTAGATCCAAGAAAGACATATGACAATGTTGTTTCCAATACAAATGATAAAAATCAATGTGTATTCATTAGAATTAACTAAAATGTTCCTGATTTTCCGTTTATATTACCGAGGGAAGATGTACACGTAAAACCGGTCTAATCCGGCTGAAACGTCGATATATGCAATAAAAACCGAACTTCTCCCCTTTTCTATATCTTACTCAGTATTTTAACGAGAAACAAATAGATGATTGAAAATGAAGTATTTAAGCTTATTATCTAATCAATTATGTGTTTGCATAATTTTTATCGTATATATATGAATTAATACCCATAGACTGAAAATTCACAAAAACGTGGAAAAACGGCAAAATATTGCCTAATTCGATGATATTTTGTTTAAATCACATAAAGGAAAAGGGGATGATAAACGTCAAAATATTGCTAAATTCGATGATTTTTCGTACGAAACAAAATGCAAGAAAATTTGCTTAAAATGCAATATTATGCGAAATTCTGAGATTTGTAGGCCAAATCATATATCGTGATACTACATGAAATAGAATTGAAATATTGGTAAAAATGAATATATTTACGTAGTATCAAACTACATGAAAAACGTGAAAAAGTCACTATTTAACCAAATTTGAGGATTTTAACTTCAAATCATAGAGCGAGCTTTCGTATTATTTAGATCCAAGAAAAGACATATGATAATGTTGTTTCCAATACAAATGATAAAAATCAATGTGTTTTCATTAGAATTAACTAAAAATGATCCTGATTTTCCGTTTATATTACCGAGGGAAGATGTACACGTAAAACCGCTCTAATCCGGCTGAAACGTCGATATATGCAATAAAAACCGAACTTCTCCCATTTTCAATATCTTACTCAGTATTTTAACGAGAAACAAATAGTTGATTGAAAATGAAGTATTTAAGGTTATTATCTAATCATTTTAATCATTAATCATAATTATTATGTGTTTGCATCATTTTTATCGTATATATAATGAATTAATACCAATAAACTGAAAATTCACATAAACGTGGAAAAGCGGCAAAATATTGCCTAATTCGATGATATTTTGTTTAAATCACATAAAGGAAAAGGGGATGATAAACGTCAAAATATTGCTAAATTCGATGATTTTTCGTACGAAACAAAATGCAAGAAAACTTGCTTAAAATGCAATATTATGCGAAATTCTGAGATTTGAAGGCCAAACCACATATCGTGATACTACATGAAATAAAATCGAAATATTGGTAAAAATGAATATATTTACGTAGTATCAAACTACATGAAAAACGTGAAAAAAGTCACTATTTAACCATATTTGAGGATTTTAACTTCAAATCATAGAACGAGCTTTCGTATTATTTAGATCCAAGAAAAGACATATGACAATGTTGTTTCCAATACAAATGATAAAAATCAATGTGTTTTCATTAGAATTAACTAAAATGTTCTTGATTTTCCGTTTATATTACCGAGGGAAGATGTACACGTAAAACCGCACTAATCCGGCTGAAAAGTCGATATATGCAATAAAACCCGAACTTCTCCCCTTTTCAATATCTTACTCAGTATTTTAACGAGAAACAAATAGTAGATTGAAAATGAAGTATTTAAGGTAATTATCTAATCGTTTTAATCATTAATAATAATTATTATGTGTTTGCATTATTTTTATCGTATATATAATGAATTAATACCAATAAACTGAAAATTCACATAAACGTGGAAAACCGGCAAAATATTGCCTAATTCGATGATATTTTGTTTAAATCACATAAAGGAAAAGGGGATGATAAACGTCAAAATATTGCTAAATTCGATGATTTTTCGTACGAAACAAAATGCAAGAAAACTTGCTTAAAATGCAATATTATGCGAAATTCTGAGATTTGAAGGCCAAATCACATATCATGATACTACATGAAATAGTATCGAAATATTGGTAAAAATGAATATATTTACGTAATATCAAACTACATGATTAACGTGAAAAGGTCACTATTTTACCATATATGAAGATTTTAACTTCAAATCATAGAGCGATGTTTCGTATTATTTAGATCCAAGAAAAGACATATGACAATGTTGTTTCCAATACAAATGATAAAAATCAATGTGTATTCATTAGAATTAACTAAAATGTTCCTGATTTTCCGTTTATATTACCGAGGGAAGATGTACACGTAAAACCGGTCTAATCCGGCTGAAACGTCGATATATGCAATAAAAACCGAACTTCTCCCCTTTTCTATATCTTACACAGTATTTTAACGAGAAACAAATAGATGATTGAAAATGAAGTATTTAAGCTTATTATCTAATCAATTATGTGTTTGCATAATTTTTATCGTATATATATGAATTAATACCCATAGACTGAAAATTCACAAAAACGTGGAAAAACGGCAAAATATTGCCTAATTCGATGATATTTTGTTTAAATCACATAAAGGAAAAGGGGATGATAAACGTCAAAATATTGCTAAATTCGATGATTTTTCGTACGAAACAAAATGCAAGAAAATTTGCTTAAAATGCAATATTATGCGAAATTCTGAGATTTGTAGGCCAAATCATATATCGTGATACTACATGAAATAGAATTGAAATATTGGTAAAAATGAATATATTTACGTAGTATCAAACTACATGAAAAACGTGAAAAAAGTCACTATTTAACCAAATTTGAGGATTTTAACTTCAAATCATAGAGCGAGCTTTCGTATTATTTAGATCCAAGAAAAGACATATGATAATGTTGTTTCCAATACAAATGATAAAAATCAATGTGTTTTCATTAGAATTAACTAAAAATGATCCTGATTTTCCGTTTATATTACCGAGGGAAGATGTACACGTAAAACCGCTCTAATCCGGCTGAAACGTCGATATATGCAATAAAAACCGAACTTCTCCCATTTTCAATATCTTACTCAGTATTTTAACGAGAAACAAATAGTTGATTGAAAATAAAGTATTTAAGGTTATTATCTAATCATTTTAATCATTAATCATAATTATTATGTGTTTGCATCATTTTTATCGTATATATAATGAATTAATACCAATAAACTGAAAATTCACATAAACGTGGAAAAGCGGCAAAATATTGCCTAATTCGATGATATTTTGTTTAAATCACATAAAGGAAAAGGGGATGATAAACGTCAAAATATTGCTAAATTCGATGATTTTTCGTACGAAACAAAATGCAAGAAAACTTGCTTAAAATGCAATATTATGCGAAATTCTGAGATTTGAAGGCCAAATCACATATCATGATACTACATGAAATAATATCGAAATATTGGTAAAAATGAATATATTTACGTAATATCAAACTACATGATTAACGTGAAAAGGTCACTATTTTACCATATATGAAGATTTTAACTTCAAATCATAGAGCGATGTTTCGTATTATTTAGATCCAAGAAAAGACATATGACAATGTTGTTTCCAATACAAATGATAAAAATCAATGTGTATTCATTAGAATTAACTAAAATGTTCCTGATTTTCCGTTTATATTACCGAGGGAAGATGTACACGTAAAACCGGTCTAATCCGGCTGAAACGTCGATATATGCAATAAAAACCGAACTTCTCCCCTTTTCTATATCTTACTCAGTATTTTAACGAGAAACAAATAGATGATTGAAAATGAAGTATTTAAGCTTATTATCTAATCAATTATGTGTTTGCATAATTTTTATCGTATATATATGAATTAATACCCATAGACTGAAAATTCACAAAAACGTGGAAAAACGGCAAAATATTGCCTAATTCAATGATATTTTGTTTAAATCACATAAAGGAAAAGGGGATGATAAACGTCAAAATATTGCTAAATTCGATGATTTTTCGTACGAAACAAAATGCAAGAAAATTTGCTTAAAATGCAATATTATGCGAAATTCTGAGATTTGTAGGCCAAATCATATATCGTGATACTACATGAAATAGAATTGAAATATTGGTAAAAATGAATATATTTACGTAGTATCAAACTACATGAAAAACGTGAAAAAAGTCACTATTTAACCAAATTTGAGGATTTTAACTTCAAATCATAGAGCGAGCTTTCGTATTATTTAGATCCAAGAAAAGACATATGATAATGTTGTTTCCAATACAAATGATAAAAATCAATGTGTTTTCATTAGAATTAACTAAAAATGATCCTGATTTTCCGTTTATATTACCGAGGGAAGATGTACACGTAAAACCGCTCTAATCCGGCTGAAACGTCGATATATGCAATAAAAACCGAACTTCTCCCATTTTCAATATCTTACTCAGTATTTTAACGAGAAACAAATAGTTGATTGAAAATAAAGTATTTAAGGTTATTATCTAATCATTTTAATCATTAATCATAATTATTATGTGTTTGCATCATTTTTATCGTATATATAATGAATTAATACCAATAAACTGAAAATTCACATAAACGTGGAAAAGCGGCAAAATATTGCCTAATTCGATGATATTTTGTTTAAATCACATAAAGGAAAAGGGGATGATAAACGTCAAAATATTGCTAAATTCGATGATTTTTCGTACGAAACAAAATGCAAGAAAACTTGCTTAAAATGCAATATTATGCGAAATTCTGAGATTTGAAGGCCAAATCACATATCATGATACTACATGAAATAATATCGAAATATTGGTAAAAATGAATATATTTACGTAATATCAAACTACATGATTAACGTGAAAAGGTCACTATTTTACCATATATGAAGATTTTAACTTCAAATCATAGAGCGATGTTTCGTATTATTTAGATCCAAGAAAAGACATATGACAATGTTGTTTCCAATACAAATGATAAAAATCAATGTGTTTTCATTACAATTAACTAAAATGTTCCTGATTTTCCGTTTATATTACCGAGGGAAGATGTACACGTAAAATCGCTCTAATCCGGCTGAAACGTCGATATATGCAATAAAAACCGAACTTCTCCCCTTTTCAGTATCTTACTCAGTATTTTAACGAGAAACAAATAGATGATTGAAAATGAAGTATTTAAGGATATTATCTAATCAATTATGTGTTTGCATCATTTTTATCGAATATAAATGAATTAATACCCATAGACTGTAAATTCACATAAACGTGGAAAACGGCAAAATATTGCCTAATTCAATGATATTTTGTTTAAGTCACATAAAGGAAAAGGGGATGATAAACGTCAAAATATTGCTAAATTCGACGATTTTTCGTACGAAACAAAATGCAAGAAAACTTGCTTAAAATGTAATATTATATGAAATTCTGAGATTTGAAAGCCAAATCACATATCGTGATACTACATGAAATAGAATCGAAATATTAGTAAATATGAATATATTTACGTAGTATCAAACTACATGAAAAACGTGAAAAAAGTCATTATTTAACCATATTTGAGGATTTTAACTTCAAATCATAGAGCGAGGTTTCGTATTATTTAGATCCAAGAAAAGACATATGACAATGTTGTTTCCAATACAAATGATAAAAATCAATGTGTATTCATTAGAATTAACTAAAATGTTCCTGATTTTCCGTTTATATTACCGAGGGAAGATGTACACGTAAAACCGGTCTAATCCGGCTGAAACGTCGATATATGCAATAAAAACCGAACTTCTCCCCTTTTCTATATCTTACTCAGTATTTTAACGAGAAACAAATAGATGATTGAAAATGAAGTATTTAAGCTTATTATCTAATCAATTATGTGTTTGCATAATTTTTATCGTATATATATGAATTAATACCCATAGACTGAAAATTCACAAAAACGTGGAAAAACGGCAAAATATTGCCTAATTCGATGATATTTTGTTTAAATCACATAAAGGAAAAGGGGATGATAAACGTCAAAATATTGCTAAATTCGATGATTTTTCGTACGAAACAAAATGCAAGAAAACTTGCTTAAAATGCAATATTATGCGAAATTCTGAGATTTGAAGGCCAAATCACATATCGTGATACTACATGAAATAGAATCGAAATATTGGTAAAAATGAATATATTTACGTAGTATCAAACTACATGAAAAACGTGAAAAAAGTCACTATTTAACCATATTTGAGGATTTTAACTTCAAATCATAGAGCGAGCTTTCGTATTATATAGATCCAAGAAAAGACATATGACAATGTTGTTTCCAATACAAATGATAAAAATCAATGTGTTTTCATTAGAATTAACTAAAATGTTCCTGATTTTCCGTTTATATTACCGAGGGAAGATGTACACGTAAAACCGCTCTAATCCGGCTGAAACGTCGATATATGCAATAAAAACCGAACTTCTCCCCTTTTCAATATCTTACTCAGTATTTTAACGAGAAACAAATAGTTGATTGAAAATGAAGTATTTAAGGTTATTATCTAATCATTTTATTCATTAATCATAATTATGATGTGTTTGCATCATTTTTATCGTATATATAATGAATTAATACCAATAAACTGAAAATTCACATAAACGTGGAAAAACGGCAAAATATTGCCTAATTCGATGATATTTTGTTTAAATCACATAAAAGAAAAGGGGATGATAAACGTCAAAATATTGCTAAATTCGATGATTTTTCGTACGAAACAAAATGCAAGAAAACTTGCTTAAAATGCAATATTATGTGAAATTCTGAGATTTGAAGGCCAAATCACATATCGTGATACTACATGAAATAGAATCGAAATATTGGTAAAAATGAATATATTTACGTAGTATCAAACTACATGAAAAACGTGAAAAAAGTCACTAGTTAACCATATTTGAGGATTTTAACTTCAAATCATAGCGCGAGGTTTCGTATTATTTAGATCCAAGAAAAGACATATGACAATGTTGTTTCCAATACAAATGATAAAAATCAATGTGTTTTCATTTGAATTAACTAAAATGTTCCTGATTTTTCGTTTATATTACCGAGGGAAGATGTACACGTAAAACCGCTCTAATCCGGCTGAAACGTCGATATATGCAATAAAAACCGAACTTCTCCCCTTTTCTATATCTTACTCAGTATTTTAACGAGAAACAAATAGATGATTGAAAATGAAGTATTTAAGGTTATTATCTAATCAATTATGTGTGCATCATTTTTATCGTATATATATGAATTAATACCCATAGACTGAAAATTCACAAAAACGTTGAAAAACGGCAAAATATTGCCTAATTCGATGATATTTTGTTTAAATCACATAAAGGAAAGGGGGATGATAAACGTCAAAATATTGCTAAATTCGATGATTTTTCGTACGAAACAAAATGCAAGAAAACTTGCTTGAAATGCAATATTATGCGAAATTCTGAGATTTGAAGGCCAAATCAAATATCGTGATACTACATGAAATAGAATCGAAATATTGGTAAAAATGAATATATTTACGTAGTATCAAACTACATGAAAAACGTGAAAAAAGTCACTATTTAACCATATTTGTGGATTTTAACTTCAAATCATAGAGCGAGCTTTCGTATTATTTAGATCCAAGAAAAGACATATGACAATGTTGTTTCCAATACAAATGATAAAATTCAATGTGTTTTCATTAGAATTAACTAAAATGTTCCTGATTTTCCGTTTATATTACCGAGGGAAGATGTACACGTAAAACCGCTCTAATCCGGCTGAAACGTCGATATATGCAATAAAAACCGAACTTCTCCCCTTTTCAATATCTTACTCAGTATTTTAACGAGAAACAAATAGTTGATTGAAAATGAAGTATTTAAGGTTATTATCTAATCATTTTAATCATTAATAATAATTATTATGTGTTTGCATCATTTTTATCGTATATATAATGAATTAATACCAATAAACTGAAAATTCACATAAACGTTGAAAACCGGCAAAATATTGCCTAATTCGATGATATTTTGTTTAAATCACATAAAGGAAAAGGGGGATGATAAACGTCAAAATATTGCTAAATTCGATGATTTTTCGTACGAAACAAAATGCAAGAAAACTTGCTTAAAATGCAATATTATGTGAAATTCTGAGATTTGAAGGCCAAATCACATATCGTGATACTACATGAAATAGAATCGAAATATTGGTAAAAATGAATATATTTACGTAGTATCAAACTACATGAAAAACGTGAAAAAAGTCACTAGTTAACCATATTTGAGGATTTTAACTTCAAATCATAGCGCGAGGTTTCGTATTATTTAGATCCAAGAAAAGACATATGCCAATGTTGTTTCCAATACAAATGATAAAAATCAATGTGTTTTCATTTGAATTAACTAAAATGTTCCTGATTTTTCGTTTATATTACCGAGGGAAGATGTACACGTAAAACCGCTCTAATCCGGGTGAAACGTCGATATATGCAATAAAAACCGAACTTCTCCCCTTTTCTATATCTTACTCAGTATTTTAACGAGAAACAAATAGATGATTGAAAATGAAGTATTTAAGGTTATTATCTAATCAATTATGTGTGCATCATTTTTATCGTATATATATGAATTAATACCCATAGACTGAAAATTCACAAAAACGTGGAAAAACGGCAAAATATTGCCTAATTCGATGATATTTTGTTTAAATCACATAAAGGAAAGGGGGATGATAAACGTCAAAATATTGCTAAATTCGATGATTTTTCGTACGAAACAAAATGCAAGAAAACTTGCTTGAAATGCAATATTATGCGAAATTCTGAGATTTGAAGGCCAAATCAAATATCGTGATACTACATGAAATAAAATCGAAATATTGGTAAAAATGAATATATTTACGTAGTATCAAACTACATGAAAAACGTGAAAAAAGTCACTATTTAACCATATTTGAGGATTTTAACTTCAAATCATAGAGTGAGCTTTCGTATTATTTAGATCCAAGAAAAGACATGACAATGTTGTTTCCAATACAAATGATAAAAATCAATGTGTTTTCATTAGAATTAACTAAAATGTTCCTGATTTTCCGTTTATATTACCGAGGGAAGATGTACACGTAAAACCGCTCTAATCCGGCTGAAACGTCGATATATGCAATAAATACCGAACTTCTCCCCTTTTCAGTATCTTACTCAGTATTTTAACGAGAAACAAATAGATGATTGAAAATGAAGTATTTAAGGTTATTATCTAATCAATTATGTGTTTGCATCATTTTTATCGTATATAAATGAATTAATACCCATAGACTGTAAATTCACATAAACGTGGAAAACGGCTAAATATTGCCTAATTCAATGATATTTTGTTTAAGTCACATACAGGAAAAGGGGATGATAAACGTCAAAATATTGCTAAATTCGACGATTTTTCGTACGAAACAAAATGCAAGAAAACTTGCTTAAAATGCAATATTATATGAGATTCTGAGATTTGAAGGCCGAATCACATATCGTGATACTACATGAAATAGAATCGAAATATTAGTAAATATGAATATATTTACGTAGTATCAAACTACATGAAAAACGTGAAAAAAGTCATTATTTAACCATATTTGAGGATTTTAACTTCAATTCATAGAGCGAGGTTTCGTATTATTAAGATCCAAGAAAAGACATATGACAATGTTGTTTCCAATACAAATGATAAAAATCAATGTGTATTCATTAGAATTAACAAAAATGTTCTTGATTTTCCGTTTATATTACCGAGGGAAGATGTACACGTAAAACCGCTCTAATCCGGCTGAAACGTCGATATATGCCATGAAAACAGAACTTCTCCCCTTTTCAATATCTTACTCAGTATTTTAACGAGAAACAAATAGTTGATTGAAAATGAAGTATTTAAGGTTATTATCTAATCATTTTATTCATTAATCATAATTATGATGTGTTTGCATCATTTTTATCGTATATATAATGAATTAATACCAATAAACTGAAAATTCACATAAACGTGGAAAAACGGCAAAATATTGCCTAATTCGATGATATTTTGTTTAAATCACATAAAAGAAAAGGGGATGATAAACGTCAAAATATTGCTAAATTCGATGATTTTTCGTACGAAACAAAATGCAAGAAAACTTGCTTAAAATGCAATATTATGTGAAATTCTGAGATTTGAAGGCCAAATCACATATCGTGATACTACATGAAATAGAATCGAAATATTGGTAAAAATGAATATATTTACGTAGTATCAAACTACATGAAAAACGTGAAAAAAGTCACTAGTTAACCATATTTGAGGATTTTAACTTCAAATCATAGCGCGAGGTTTCGTATTATTTAGATCCAAGAAAAGACATATGACAATGTTGTTTCCAATACAAATGATAAAAATCAATGTGTTTTCATTTGAATTAACTAAAATGTTCCTGATTTTTCGTTTATATTACCGAGGGAAGATGTACACGTAAAACCGCTCTAATCCGGCTGAAACGTCGATATATGCAATAAAAACCGAACTTCTCCCCTTTTCTATATCTTACTCAGTATTTTAACGAGAAACAAATAGATGATTGAAAATGAAGTATTTAAGGTTATTATCTAATCAATTATGTGTGCATCATTTTTATCGTATATATATGAATTAATACCCATAGACTGAAAATTTACAAAAACGTGGAAAAACGGCAAAATATTGCCTAATTCGATGATATTTTGTTTAAATCACATAAAGGAAAGGGGGATGATAAACGTCAAAATATTGCTAAATTCGATGATTTTTCGTACGAAACAAAATGCAAGAAAACTTGCTTGAAATGCAATATTATGCGAAATTCTGAGATTTGAAGGCCAAATCAAATATCGTGATACTACATGAAATAGAATCGAAATATTGGTAAAAATGAATATATTTACGTAGTATCAAACTACATGAAAAACGTGAAAAAAGTCACTATTTAACCATATTTGAGGATTTTAACTTCAAATTATAGAGTGAGCTTTCGTATTATTTAGATCCAAGAAAAGACATATGACAATGTTGTTTCCAATACAAATGATAAAAATCAATGTGTTTTCATTAGAATTAACTAAAATGTTCCTGATTTTCCGTTTATATTACCGAGGGAAGATGTACACGTAAAACCGCTCTAATCCGGCTGAAACGTCGATATATGCAATAAAAACCGAACTTCTCCCCTTTTCAATATCTTACTCAGTATTTTAACGAGAAACAAATAGTTGATTGAAAAATGAAGTATTTAAGGTTATTATCTAATCATTTTAATCATTAATCATAATTATTATGTGTTTGCATCATTTTTATCGTATATATAATGAATTAATACCAATAAACTGAAAATTCACATAAACGTGGAAAAACGGCAAAATATTGCCTAATTCGATGATATTTTGTTTATATCACATAAAGGAAAAGGGGATGATAAACGTCAAAATATTGCTAAATTCGATGATTTTTCTTACGAAACAAAATGCAAGAAAACTTGCTTAAAATGCAATATAATGCGAAATTCTGAGATTTGAAGGACAAACCACATATCGTGATACTACATGAAATAGAATCGAAATATTGGTAAAAATTAATATATTTACGAAATATCAAACTACATGAAAAACGTGAAAAAAGTCACTATTTAACCATATTTGTGGATTTTAACTTCAAATCATAGAGCGAGCTTTCGTATTATTTAGATCCAAGAAAAGACATATGACAATGTTGTTTCCAATACAAATGATAAAATTCAATGTGTTTTCATTAGAATTAACTAAAATGTTCCTGATTTTCCGTTTATATTACCGAGGGAAGATGTACACGTAAAACCGCTCTAATCCGGCTGAAACGTCGATATATGCAATAAAAACCGAACTTCTCCCCTTTTCAATATCTTACTCAGTATTTTAACGAGAAACAAATAGTTGATTGAAAATGAAGTATTTAAGGTTATTATCTAATCATTTTAATCATTAATAATAATTATTATGTGTTTGCATCATTTTTATCGTATATATAATGAATTAATACCAATAAACTGAAAATTCACATAAACGTGGAAAACCGGCAAAATATTGCCTAATTCGATGATATTTTGTTTAAATCACATAAAGGAAAAGGGGATGATAAACGTCAAAATATTGCTAAATTCGATGACTTTTCGTACGAAACAAAATGCAAGAAAACTTGCTTAAAATGCAATATTATATGAAATTCTGAGATTTGAAGGCCGAATCACATATCGTGATACATGAAATAGAATCGAAATATTAGTAAATATGAATATATTTACGTAATATCAAACTACATGAAAAACGTGAAAAAAGTCATTATTTTACCATATTTGAGGATTTTAACTTCAATTCATAGAGCGAGGTTTCGTATTATTAAGATCCAAGAAAAGACATATGACAATGTTGTTTCCAATACAAATGATAAAAATCAATGTGTATTCATTAGAATTAACAAAAATGTTCCTGATTTTCCGTTTATATTACCGAGGGAAGATGTACACGTAAAACCGCTCTAATCCGGCTGAAACGTCGATATATGCCATAAAAACAGAACTTCTCCCCTTTTCAATATCTTACTCAGTATTTTAACGAGAAACAAATAGTTGATTGAAAATGAAGTATTTAAGGTTATTATCTAATCATTTTATTCATTAATCATAATTATTATGTGTTTGCATCATTTTTATCGCATATATAATGAATTAATACCAATAAACAGAAAATTCACATAAACGTGGAAAAACGGCAAAATATTGCCTAATTCGATGATATTTTGTTTAAATCACATAAAGGAAAGGGGGATGATAAACGTCAAAATATTGCTAAATTCGATGATTTTTCGTACGAAACAAAATGCAAGAAAACTTGCTTGAAATGCAATATTATGCGAAATTCTGAGATTTCAAGGCCAAATCAAATATCGTGATACTACATGAAATAGAATCGAAATATTGGTAAAAATGAATATATTTACGTAGTATCAAACTACATGAAAAACGTGAAAAAAGTCACTATTTAACCATATTTGAGGATTTTAACTTCAAATCATAGAGTGAGCTTTCGTATTATTTAGATCCAAGAAAAGACATATGACAATGTTGTTTCCAATACAAATGATAAAAATCAATGTGTTTTCATTAGAATTAACTAAATTGTTCCTGATTTTCCGTTTATATTACCGAGGGAAGATGTACACGTAAAACCGCTCTAATCCGGCTTAAACGTCGATATATGCAATAAATACCGAACTTCTCCCCTTTTCAGTATCTTACTCAGTATTTTAACGAGAAACAAATAGATGATTGAAAATGAAGTATTTAAGGTTATTATCTAATCAATTATGTGTTTGCATCATTTTTATCGTATATAAATGAATTAATACCCATAGACTGTAAATTCACATAAACGTGGAAAACGGCTAAATATTGCCTAATTCAATGATATTTTGTTTAAGTCACATAAAGGAAAAGGGGATGATAAACGTCAAAATATTGCTAAATTCGACGATTTTTCGTACGAAACAAAATGCAAGAAAACTTGCTTAAAATGCAATATTATATGAGATTCTGAGATTTGAAGGCCGAATCACATATCGTGATACTACATGAAATAGAATCGAAATATTGGTAAAAATGAATATATTTACGTAGTATCAAACTACATGAAAAACGTGAAAAAAGTCACTATTTAACCATATTTGAGGATTTTAACTTCAAATCATAGAGTGAGCTTTCGTATTATTTAGATCCAAGAAAAGACATATGACAATGTTGTTTCCAATACAAATGATAAAAATCAATGTGTTTTCATTAGAATTAACTAAAATGTTCCTGATTTTCCGTTTATATTACCGAGGGAAGATGTACACGTAAAACCGCTCTAATCCGGCTGAAACGTCGATATATGCAATAAAAACCGAACTTCTCCCCTTTTCAATATCTTACTCAGTATTTTAACGAGAAACAAATAGTTGATTGAAAAATGAAGTATTTAAGGTTATTATCTAATCATTTTAATCATTAATCATAATTATTATGTGTTTGCATCATTTTTATCGTATATATAATGAATTAATACCAATAAACTGAAAATTCACATAAACGTGGAAAAACGGCAAAATATTGCCTAATTCGATGATATTTTGTTTATATCACATAAAGGAAAAGGGGATGATAAACGTCAAAATATTGCTAAATTCGATGATTTTTCTTACGAAACAAAATGCAAGAAAACTTGCTTAAAATGCAATATAATGCGAAATTCTGAGATTTGAAGGACAAACCACATATCGTGATACTACATGAAATAGAATCGAAATATTGGTAAAAATTAATATATTTACGAAATATCAAACTACATGAAAAACGTGAAAAAAGTCACTATTTAACCATATTTGTGGATTTTAACTTCAAATCATAGAGCGAGCTTTCGTATTATTTAGATCCAAGAAAAGACATATGACAATGTTGTTTCCAATACAAATGATAAAATTCAATGTGTTTTCATTAGAATTAACTAAAATGTTCCTGATTTTCCGTTTATATTACCGAGGGAAGATGTACACGTAAAACCGCTCTAATCCGGCTGAAACGTCGATATATGCAATAAAAACCGAACTTCTCCCCTTTTCAATATCTTACTCAGTATTTTAACGAGAAACAAATAGTTGATTGAAAATGAAGTATTTAAGGTTATTATCTAATCATTTTAATCATTAATAATAATTATTATGTGTTTGCATCATTTTTATCGTATATATAATGAATTAATACCAATAAACTGAAAATTCACATAAACGTGGAAAACCGGCAAAATATTGCCTAATTCGATGATATTTTGTTTAAATCACATAAAGGAAAAGGGGATGATAAACGTCAAAATATTGCTAAATTCGATGACTTTTCGTACGAAACAAAATGCAAGAAAACTTGCTTAAAATGCAATATTATATGAAATTCTGAGATTTGAAGGCCGAATCACATATCGTGATACATGAAATAGAATCGAAATATTAGTAAATATGAATATATTTACGTAATATCAAACTACATGAAAAACGTGAAAAAAGTCATTATTTTACCATATTTGAGGATTTTAACTTCAATTCATAGAGCGAGGTTTCGTATTATTAAGATCCAAGAAAAGACATATGACAATGTTGTTTCCAATACAAATGATAAAAATCAATGTGTATTCATTAGAATTAACAAAAATGTTCCTGATTTTCCGTTTATATTACCGAGGGAAGATGTACACGTAAAACCGCTCTAATCCGGCTGAAACGTCGATATATGCCATAAAAACAGAACTTCTCCCCTTTTCAATATCTTACTCAGTATTTTAACGAGAAACAAATAGTTGATTGAAAATGAAGTATTTAAGGTTATTATCTAATCATTTTATTCATTAATCATAATTATTATGTGTTTGCATCATTTTTATCGCATATATAATGAATTAATACCAATAAACAGAAAATTCACATAAACGTGGAAAAACGGCAAAATATTGCCTAATTCGATGATATTTTGTTTAAATCACATAAAGGAAAGGGGGATGATAAACGTCAAAATATTGCTAAATTCGATGATTTTTCGTACGAAACAAAATGCAAGAAAACTTGCTTGAAATGCAATATTATGCGAAATTCTGAGATTTCAAGGCCAAATCAAATATCGTGATACTACATGAAATAGAATCGAAATATTGGTAAAAATGAATATATTTACGTAGTATCAAACTACATGAAAAACGTGAAAAAAGTCACTATTTAACCATATTTGAGGATTTTAACTTCAAATCATAGAGTGAGCTTTCGTATTATTTAGATCCAAGAAAAGACATATGACAATGTTGTTTCCAATACAAATGATAAAAATCAATGTGTTTTCATTAGAATTAACTAAATTGTTCCTGATTTTCCGTTTATATTACCGAGGGAAGATGTACACGTAAAACCGCTCTAATCCGGCTTAAACGTCGATATATGCAATAAATACCGAACTTCTCCCCTTTTCAGTATCTTACTCAGTATTTTAACGAGAAACAAATAGATGATTGAAAATGAAGTATTTAAGGTTATTATCTAATCAATTATGTGTTTGCATCATTTTTATCGTATATAAATGAATTAATACCCATAGACTGTAAATTCACATAAACGTGGAAAACGGCTAAATATTGCCTAATTCAATGATATTTTGTTTAAGTCACATAAAGGAAAAGGGGATGATAAACGTCAAAATATTGCTAAATTCGACGATTTTTCGTACGAAACAAAATGCAAGAAAACTTGCTTAAAATGCAATATTATATGAGATTCTGAGATTTGAAGGCCGAATCACATATCGTGATACTACATGAAATAGAATCGAAATATTAGTAAATATGAATATATTTACGTAGTATCAAACTACATGAAAAACGTGAAAAAAGTCATTATTTAACCATATTTGAGGTTTTTAACTTCAAATCATAGCGCGAGGTTTCGTATTATTTAGATCCAAGAAAAGGCATATGACAATGTTGTTTCCAATACAAATGATAAAAATCAATGTGTATTCATTAGAATTAACAAAAATGTTCCTGATTTTCCGTTTATATTACCGAGGGAAGAAGTACACGTAAAACCGCTCTAATCCGGCTGAAACGTCGATATATGCCATAAAAACAGAACTTCTCCCCTTTTCAATATCTTACTCAGTATTTTAACGAGAAACAAATAGTTGATTGAAAATGAAGTATTTAAGGTTATTATCTAATCATTTTATTCATTAATCATAATTATTATGTGTTTGCATCATTTTTATCGTATATATAATGAATTAATACCAATAAACTGAAAATTCACATAAACGTGGAAAAACGGCAAAATATTGCCTAATTCGATGATATTTTGTTTAAATCACATAAAGGAAAAGGGGATGATAAACGTCAAAATATTGCTAAATTCGATGATTTTTCGTACGAAACAAAATGCAAGAAAACTTGCTTAAAATGCAATATTATGTGAAATTCTGAGATTTGAAGGCCAAATCACATATCGTGATACTACATGAAATAGAATCGAAATATTGGTAAAAATGAATATATTTACGTAGTATCAAACTACATGAAAAACGTGAAAAAAGTCACTAGTTAACCATATTTGAGGATTTTAACTTCAAATCATAGCGCGAGGTTTCGTATTATTTAGATCCAAGAAAAGACATATGACAATGTTGTTTCCAATACAAATGATAAAAATCAATGTGTTTTCATTTGAATTAACTAAAATGTTCCTGATTTTTCGTTTATATTACCGAGGGAAGATGTACACGTAAAACCGCTCTAATCCGGCTGAAACGTCGATATATGCAATAAAAACCGAACTTCTCCCCTTTTCTATATCTTACTCAGTATTTTAACGAGAAACAAATAGATGATTGAAAATGAAGTATTTAAGGTTATTATCTAATCAATTATGTGTGCATCATTTTTATCGTATATATATGAATTAATACCCATAGACTGAAAATTCACAAAAACGTGGAAAAACGGCAAAATATTGCCTAATTCGATGATATTTTGTTTAAATCACATAAAGGAAAAGGGGATGATAAACGTCAAAATATTGCTAAATTCGATGATTTTTCGTACGAAACAAAATGCAAGAAAACTTGCTTAAAATGCAATATAATGCAAAATTCTGAGATTTGTTGGCCAAATCATATATCGTGATACTACATGAAATAGAATCGAAATATTGGTAAAAATGAATATATTTACGTAGTATCAAACTACATGAAAAACGTGAAAAAAGTCACTATTTAACCATATTTGAGGATTTTAACTTCAAATCATAGAGCGAGCTTTCGTATTATTTAGATCCAAGAAAAGACATATGACAATGTTGTTTCCAATACAAATGATAAAAATCAATGTGTTTTCATTACAATTAACTAAAATGTTCCTGATTTTCCGTTTATATTACCGAGGGAAGATGTACACGTAAAACCGCTCTAATCCGGCTGAAACGTCGATATATGCAATAAAAACCGAACTTCTCCCCTTCTCAGTATCTTACTCAGTATTTTAACGAGAAACAAATAGATGATTGAAAATGAAGTATTTAAGGTTATTATCTAATCAATTATGTGTTTGCATCATTTTTATCGTATATAAATGAATTAATACCCATAGACTGTAAATTCACATAACGTGCAAAATATTGCCTAATTCAATGATATTTTGTTTAAGTCACATAAAGGAAAAGGGGATGATAAACGTCAAAATATTGCTAAATTCGACGATTTTTCGTACGAAACAAAATGCAAGAAAACTTGCTTAAAATGCAATATTATATGAAATTCTGAGATTTGAAGGCCAAATCACATATCGTGATACTACATGAAATAGAATCGAAATATTAGTAAATATGAATATATTTACGTAGTATCAAACTACATGAAAAACGTGAAAAAAGTCATTATTTAACCATATTTGAGGATTTTAACTTCAAATCATAGAGCGAGCTTTCGTATTATTTAGATCCAAGAAAAGACATATGATAATGTTGTTTCCAATACAAATGATAAAAATCAATGTGTTTTCATTAGAATTAACTAAAAATGATCCTGATTTTCCATTTATATTACCGAGGGAAGATGTACACGTAAAACCGCTCTAATCCGGCTGAAACGTCGATATATGCCATAAAAACCGATCTTCTCCCATTTTCAATATCTTACTCAGTATTTTAACGAGAAACAAATAGTTGATTGAAAATGAAGTATTTAAGGTTATTATCTAATCATTTTAATCATTAATCATAATTATTATGTGTTTGCATCATTTTTATCGTATATATAATGAATTAATACCAATAAACTGAAAATTCACATAAACGTGGAAAAACGGCAAAATATTGCCTAATTCGATGATATTTTGTTTAAATCACATAAAGGAAAAGGGGATGATAAACGTCAAAATATTGCTAAATTCGATGATTTTTCGTACGAAACAAAATGCAAGAAAACTTGCTTAAAACGCAATATTATGCGAAATTCTGAGATTTGAAGGCCAAATCACATATCATGATACTACATGAAATAGTATCGAAATATTGGTAAAAATGAATATATTTACGTAATATCAAACTACATGAATAACGTGAAAAGGTCACTATTTTACCATATATGAAGATTTTACCTTCAAATCATAGAGCGAGGTTTCGTATTATTTAGATCCAAGAAAAGACATATGACAATGTTGTTTCCAATACAAATGATAAAAATCAATGTGTTTTCATCACAATTAACTAAAATGTTCCTGATTTTCCGTTTATATTACCGAGGGAAGATGTACATGTAAAACCGCTCTAATCCGGCTGAAACGTCGATATATGCAATAAAAACCGAACTTCTCCCCTTTTCAGTATCTTACTCAGTATTTTAACGAGAAACAAATAGATGATTGAAAATGAAGTATTTAAGGTTATTATCTAATCAATTATGTGTTTGCATCATTTTTATCGTATATAAATGAATTAATACCCATAGACTGTAAATTCACATAACGTGGAAAACGGCAAAATATTGCCTAATTCAATGATATTTTGTTTAAGTCACATAAAGGAAAAGGGGATGATAAACGTCCAAATATTGCTAAATTCGACGATTTTTCGTACGAAACAAAATGCAAGAAAACTTGCTTAAAATGCAATATTATATGAAATTCTGAGATTTGAAGGCCAAATCACATATCGTGATACTACATGAAATAGAATCGAAATATTAGTAAATATGAATATATTTACGTAGTATCAAACTACATGAAAAACGTGAAAAAAGTCATTATTTAACCATATTTGAGGATTTTAACTTCAAATCATAGAGCGAGGTTTCGTATTATTTAGATCCAAGAAAAGACATATGACAATGTTGTTTCCAATACAAATGATAAAAATCAATGTGTTTTCATTAGAATTAACTAAAATGTTCCTGATTTTCCGTTTATATTACCGAGGGAAGATGTACACGTAAAACCGCTCTAATCCGGCTGAAACGTCGATAAATGCAATAAAAACCGAACTTCTCCCCTTTTCAATATCTTACTCAGTATTTTAACGAGAAACAAATAGTTGATTGAAAATGAAGTATTTAAGGTTATTATCTAATCATTTTAATCATTAATCATAATTATTATGTGTTTGCATAATTTTTATCGTATATATAATGAATTAATACCTATAGACTGAAAATTCACAAAAACGTGGAAAAACGGCAAAATATTGCGTAATTCGATAATATTTTGTTTAAATCAAATAAAGGAAAAGGGGATGATAAACGTCAAAATATTGCTAAATTCGATGATTTTTCGTACGAAACAAAATGCAAGAAAACTTGCTTAAAATGCAATATTATGTGAAATTCTGAGATTTGAAGGCCAAATCACATATCGTGATACTACATGAAATAGAATCGAAATATTGGTAAAAATGAATATATTTACGTAGTATCAAACTACATGAAAAACGTGAAAAAAGTCACTAGTTAACCATATTTGAGGATTTTAACTTCAAATCATAGCGCGAGGTTTCGTATTATTTAGATCCAAGAAAAGACATATGACAATGTTGTTTCCAATACAAATGATAAAAATTAATGTGTTTTCATTTGAATTAACTAAAATGTTCCTGATTTTTCGTTTATATTACCGAGGGAAGATGTACACGTAAAACCGCTCTAATCCGGCTGAAACGTCGATATATGCAATAAAAACCGAACTTCTCCCCTTTTCTATATCTTACTCAGTATTTTAACGAGAAACAAATAGATGATTGAAAATGAAGTATTTAAGGTTATTATCTAATCAATTATGTGTGCTTCATTTTTATCGTATATATATGAATTAATACCCATAGACTGAAAATTCACAAAAACGTGGAAAAACGGCAAAATATTGCCTAATTCGTTGATATTTTGTTTAAATCACATAAAGGAAAGGGGGATGATAAACGTCAAAATATTGCTAAATTCGATGATTTTTCGTACGAAACAAAATGCAAGAAAACTTGCTTGAAATGCAATATTATGCGAAATTCTGAGATTTGAAGGCCAAATCAAATATCGTGATACTACATGAAATAGAATCGAAATATTGGTAAAAATGAATATATTTACGTAGTATCAAACTACATGAAAAACGTGAAAAAAGTCACTATTTAACCATATTTGAGGATTTTAACTTCAAATCATAGAGTGAGCTTTCGTATTATTTAGATCCAAGAAAAGACATATGACAATGTTGTTTCCAATACAAATGATAAAAATCAATGTGTTTTCATTAGAATTAACTAAAATGTTTCTGATTTTCCGTTTATATTACCGAGGGAAGATGTACACGTAAAACCGCTCTAATCCGGCTGAAACGTCGATATATGCCATAAAAACAGAACTTCTCCCCTTTTCAATATCTTACTCAGTATTTTAACGAGAAACAAATAGTTGATTGAAAATGAAGTATTTAAGGTTATTATCTAATCATTTTAATCATTAATCATAATTATTATGTGTTTGCATCATTTTTATCGTATATATAATGAATTAATACCAATAAACTGAAAATTCACATAAACGTGGAAAAACGGCAAAATATTGCCTAATTCGATGATATTTTGTTTAAATCACATAAAGGAAAAGGGGATGATAAACGTCAAAATATTGCTAAATTCGACGATTTTTCGTACGAAACAAAATGCAAGAAAACTTGCTTAAAATGCAATATTATATGAAATTCTGAGATTTGAAGGCCAAATCACATATCGTGATACTACATGAAATATAATCGAAATATTAGTAAATATGAATATATTTACGTAGTATCAAACTACATGAAAAACGTGAAAAAAGTCATTATTTAACCATATTTGAGGATTTTAACTTCAAATCATAGAGCGAGGTTTCGTATTATTTAGATCCAAGAAAAGACATATGACAATGTTGTTTCCAATACAAATGATAAAAATCAATGTGTATTCATTAGAATTAACTAAAATGTTCCTGATTTTCCGTTTATATTACCGAGGGAAGATGTACACGTAAAACCGGTCTAATCCGGCTGAAACGTCGATATATGCAATAAAAACCGAACTTCTCCCCTTTTCTATATCTTACTCAGTATTTTTACGAGAAACAAATAGATGATTGAAAATGAAGTATTTAAGCTTATTATCTAATCAATTATGTGTTTGCATAATTTTTATCGTATATATATGAATTAATACCCATAGACTGAAAATTCACAAAAACGTGGAAAAACGGCAAAATATTGCCTAATTCGATGATATTTTGTTTAAATCACATAAAGGAAAAGGGGATGATAAACGTCAAAATATTGCTAAATTCGATGATTTTTCGTACGAAACAAAATGCAAGAAAACTTGCTTAAAATGCAATATAATGCAAAATTCTGAGATTTGTTGGCCAAATCATATATCGTGATACTACATGAAATAGAATCGAAATATTGGTAAAAATGAATATATTTACGTAGTATCAAACTACATGAAAAACGTGAAAAAAGTCACTATTTAACCATATTTGAGGATTTTAACTTCAAATCATAGAGCGAGCTTTCGTATTATTTAGATCCAAGAAAAGACATATGACAATGTTGTTTCCAATACAAATGATAAAAATCAATGTGTTTTCATTACAATTAACTAAAATGTTCCTGATTTTCCGTTTATATTACCGAGGGAAGATGTACACGTAAAACCGCTCTAATCCGGCTGAAACGTCGATATATGCAATAAAAACCGAACTTCTCCCCTTTTCAGTATCTTACTCAGTATTTTAACGAGAAACAAATAGATGATTGAAAATGAAGTATTTAAGGTTATTATCTAATCAATTATGTGTTTGCATCATTTTTATCGTATATAAATGAATTAATACCCATAGACTGTAAATTCACATAACGTGCAAAATATTGCCTAATTCAATGATATTTTGTTTAAGTCACATAAAGGAAAAGGGGATGATAAACGTCAAAATATTGCTAAATTCGACGATTTTTCGTACGAAACAAAATGCAAGAAAACTTGCTTAAAATGCAATATTATATGAAATTCTGAGATTTGAAGGCCAAATCACATATCGTGATACTACATGAAATAGAATCGAAATATTAGTAAATATGAATATATTTACGTAGTATCAAACTACATGAAAAACGTGAAAAAAGTCATTATTTAACCATATTTGAGGATTTTAACTTCAAATCATAGAGCGAGCTTTCGTATTATTTAGATCCAAGAAAAGACATATGATAATGTTGTTTCCAATACAAATGATAAAAATCAATGTGTTTTCATTAGAATTAACTAAAAATAATCCTGATTTTCCATTTATATTACCGAGGGAAGATGTACACGTAAAACCGCTCTAATCCGGCTGAAACGTCGATATATGCCATAAAAACCGATCTTCTCCCATTTTCAATATCTTACTCAGTATTTTAACGAGAAACAAATAGTTGATTGAAAATGAAGTATTTAAGGTTATTATCTAATCATTTTAATCATTAATCATAATTATTATGTGTTTGCATCATTTTTATCGTATATATAATGAATTAATACCAATAAACTGAAAATTCACATAAACGTGGAAAAACGGCAAAATATTGCCTAATTCGATGATATTTTGTTTAAATCACATAAAGGAAAAGGGGATGATAAACGTCAAAATATTGCTAAATTCGATGATTTTTCGTACGAAACAAAATGCAAGAAAACTTGCTTAAAATGCAATATTATGCGAAATTCTGAGATTTGAAGGCCAAATCACATATCATGATACTACATGAAATAGTATCGAAATATTGGTAAAAATGAATATATTTACGTAATATCAAACTACATGATTAACGTGAAAAGGTCACTATTTTACCATATATGAAGATTTTACCTTCAAATCATAGAGCGAGGTTTCGTATTATTTAGATCCAAGAAAAGACATATGACAATGTTGTTTCCAATACAAATGATAAAAATCAATGTGTTTTCATTACAATTAACTAAAATGTTCCTGATTTTCCGTTTATATTATCGAGGGAAGATGTACACGTAAAACCGTTCTAATCCGGCTGAAACGTCAATATATGCAATAAAAACAGAACTTTTCCCCTTTTCAATATCTTACTCAGTATTTTAACGAGAAGCAAATAGTTGATTGAAAATGAAGTATTTAAGGTTATTATCTAATCAATTATGTGTTTGCATCATTTTTATCGTATATATAATGAATTAATACCTATAGACTGAAAATTCACAAAAACGTGGAAAAACGGCAAAATATTGCGTAATTCGATAATATTTTGTTTAAATCAAATAAAGGAAAAGGGGATGATAAACGTCAAAATATTGCTAAATTCGATGATTTTTCGTACGAAACAAAATGCAAGAAAACTTGCTTAAAATGCAATATTATGCGAAATTCTGAGATTTGAAGGCCAAATCACATATCATGATACTACATGAAATAAAATCGAAATATTGGTAAAAATGAATATATTTACGTAGTATCAAACTACATGAAAAACGTGAAAAAGTCACTATTTAACGATATTTGAGGAATTTAACTTCAAATCATAGAGAGAGGTTTCGTATTATTTAGATCCAAGAAAAGACATATGACAATGCTGTTTCCAATACAGATGATAAAAATCAATGTGTTTTCATTAGAATTAACTAAAATGTTCCAGATTTTCCGTTTATATTACCGAGGGAAGATGTACACGTAAAACCGCTCTAATCCGGCTGAAACGTCGATATATGCAATAAAAACCGAACTTCTCCCCTTTTCAATATCTTACTCAGTATTTTAACGAGAAACAAATAGATGATTGAAAATGAAGTATTTAAGGTTATTATCTAATCAATTATGTGCTTGCATAATTTTTATCGTATATATATGAATTAATACCCATAGACTGAAAATTCACAAAAACGTGGAAAAACGGCAAAATATTGCCTAATTCGATTATATTTTGTTTAAATCACATAAAGGAAAAGGGGATGATAAACGTCAAAATATTGCTAAATTCGATGATTTTTCGTACTAAACAAACGGCAAGAAAACTTGCTTAAAATGCAATATTATGCGAAATTCTGAGATTTGAAGGCCAAATCACATATCGTGATACTACATGAAATAGAATCGAAATATTGGTAAAAATGAATATATTTACGTAGTATCAAACTACATGAAAAACGTGAAAAAAGTCACTATTTAACCATATTTGAGGATTTTAACTTCAAATCATAGAGCGAGCTTTCGTATTATTTAGATCCAAGAAAAGACATATGACAATGTTGTTTCCAATACAAATGATAAAAATCAATGTGTTTTCATTAGAATTAACTAAAATGATCCTAATTTTCCGTTTATATTACCGAGGGAAGATGTACACGTAAAACCGCTCTAATTCGGCTGAAACGTCGATATATGCAATAGAAACCGAACTTCTCCCCTTTTAAATATCTTACTCAGTATTTTAACGAGAAACAAATAGTTGATTGAAAATGAAGTATTTAAGGTTATTATCTAATCATTTTAATCATTAATCATAATTATTATGTGTTTGCATAATTTTTATCGTATATATAATGAATTAATACCAATAAACTGAAAATTCACATAAACGTGGAAAAACGGCTAAATATTGCCTAATTCGATGATATTTTGTTTAAATCACATAAAGGAAAAGGGGATGATAAACGTCAAAATATTGCTAAATTCGATGATTTTTCGTACGAAACAAAATGCAAAAAAACTTGCTTAAAATGCAATATTAAGCGAAATTCTGAGATTTGAAGGCCAAATCACATATCGTGATACTACATGAAATAGAATCGAAATATTGGTAAAAATGAATATATTTACGTAATATCAAACTACATGAAAAACGTAAAAAAAGTCACTATTTAACCATATTTGAGGATTTTATCTTCAAATCATAGACCGAGGTTTCGTATTGTTTAGATCCAAGAAAAGACATATGACAATGTTGTTTCCAATACAAATGATAAAAATCAATGTGTTTTCATTAGTATTAACTAAAATGTTCCTGATTTTCCGTTAATATTACCGATGGAAGATGTACACGAAAATTGCTCTATTCCGGCTGAAACGTCGATATATGCAATAAAAACAGAACTTCTCCCCTTTTCAATATCTTACTCAGTATTTTAACGAGAAACAAATAGTTGATTGAAAATGAAGTAATTAAGGTTATTATCTAATCAATTATGTGTTTGCATAATTTTTATCGTATATATAATGAATTTATACCTATAGACTGAAAATTCACAAAAACGTGGAAAAACGGCAAAATATTGCGTAATTCGATGATATTTTGTTTAAATAATATAAAGGAAAAGGAGATGATAAACGTCAAAATATTGCTAAATTCGATGATTTTTCGTATGAAACAAAATGCAAGAAAACTTGCTTAAACTGCAAATTATGCGAAATTCTGAGATTTGAAGGCCAAATCACATATCGTGATACTACATGAAATAAAATCGAAATATTGGTAAAAATGAATATTTTTACGTAGTATCAAACTACATGAAAAACGTGAAAAAAGTCACTAGTTAACCATATTTGAGGATTTTAACTTCAAATCATAGAGCGAGGTTTCGTATTATTTAGATCCAAGAAAAGACATATGACAATGTTGTTTCCAATACAAATGATAAAAATCAATGTGTTTTCATTAGAATTAACTAAAATGTTCCTGATTTTCCGTTTATATTACCGAGGGAAGATGTACACGTAAAACCGCTCTAATCCGGCTGAAACGTCGATATATGCGATAAAAACCGAACTTCTCCCCTTTGCAATATCTTACTCAGTATTTTAACGAGAAACAAAATAGATGATTGAAAATGAAGTATTTAAGGTTATTATCAAATCAATTATGTGCTTGCATAATTTGTATCGTATATATATGAATTAATACCCATAGACTGAAAATTCACAAAAACGTGGAAAAACGGCAAAATATTGCCTAATTCGATGATATTTTGTTTTAATCACATAAAGGAAAAGGGGATGATAAACGTCAAAATATTGCTAAATTCGATGATTTTTCGTACTAAACAAACGGCAAGAAAACTTGCTTAAAATGCAATACTATGCGAAATTCTGAGATTTGAAGGCCAAATCACATATCGTGATACTACATGAAATAGTATCGAAATATTGGTAAAAATGAATATATTTACGTAATATCAAACTACATGAAAAGCGTGAAAAAAGTCAATATATAACCATATATGAGGATTTTAACTTCAAATCATAGAGCGAGGTTTCGTATTATTTAGATCCAAGAAAAGACATATGACAATGTTGTTTCCAATACAAATGATAAAAAACAATGTGTTTTCAATACAATTAACTAAAATGTTCCTGATTTTCCGTTTATATTACCGAGGAAAGATGTACACGTAAAACCGCTCTAATCCGGCTGAAACGTCAATATATCCAATAAAAACAGAACTTCTCCTCTTTTCAATATCTTACTCAGTATTTTAACGAGAAACAAATAGATGATTGAAAATGAAGTATTTAAGGTTATTATCTAATCTATTATGTGCTTGCATAATTTTTATCGTATATATATGAATTAATACCCATAGGCTGAAAATTCACAAAAACGTGAAGATGTACACGTAAAACCGCTCTAATCCGGCTGAAACGTCGATATATGCAATAAAAACCGAACTTCTCCCCTTTTCAATATCTTACTCAGTATTTTAACGAGAAACAAATAGATGATTGAAAATGAAGTATTTAAGGTTATTATCTAATCAATTATAGGTTTGCATCATTTTTATCGTATATATATGAATTAATACTCATAGACTGAAAATTCACAAAAACGTGGAAAACGGCAAAATATTGCCTAATTCGATGATATTTTGTTTAAGTCACATAAAGGAAAAGGGGATGTTAAACGTCAAAATATTGCTAAATTCGATGATTTTTCGTACGAAACAAAATGCAAGAAAACTTGCTTAAATGCAATATTATGCGAAATTCTGAGATTTGAAGGCCAAATCACATATCATGATACTACATGAAATAAAATCGAAATATTGGTAAAAATGAATATATTTACGTAGTATCAAACTACATGAAAAACGTGAAAAAGTCACTATTTAACCATATTTGAGGATTTTAACTTCAAATCATAGAACGAGCTTTCGTATTATTTAGATCCAAGAAAAGACATATGACAATGTTGTTTCCAATACAAATGATAAAAATCAATGTGTTTTCATTAGAATTAACTAAAATGATCCTAATTTTCCGTTTATATTACCGAGGGAAGATGTACACGTAAAACCGCTCTAATTCGGCTGAAACGTCGATATATGCAATAGAAACCGAACTTCTCCCCTTTTCAATATCTTACTCAGTATTTTAACGAGAAACAAATAGTTGATTGAAAATGAAGTATTTAAGGTTATTATCTAATCAATTATGTGTTTGCATCATTTTTATCGTATAAATAATGAATTAATACCTATTGACTGAAAATTCACAAAAACGTGGAAAAACGGCAAAATATAACCGATTTCGATGATATTTTGTTTAAATCAAATAAAGGAAAAGGGGATGATAAAAGTCAAAATATTGCTAAATTCGATGATTTTTCGTACGAAACAAAATGCAAGAAAACTTGCTTAAAATGCAATATTATGCGAAATTCTGAGATTTGAAGGCCAAATCACATATCGTGATAGTACATGAAATAGAATCAAAATATTGGTAAAAATGAATATATTTACGTAGTATCAAACTACATGAAAAACGTGAAAAAAATCACTATTTAACCATATTTGAGGATTTTAACTTCAAATCATAGAGCGAGCTTTTGTATTATTTAGATCCAAGAAAAGACATATGACAATGTTGTTTCCAATACAAATGATAAAAATCAATGTGTTTTCATTAGAATTAACTAAAATGTTCCAGATTTTCCGTTTATATTACCGAGGGAAGATGTACACGTAAAACCGCTCTAATCCAGCTGAAACGTCGATATATGCAATAAAAACCGAACTTCTCCCCTTTTCAATATCTTACTCAGTATTTTAACGAGAAACAAATAGTTGATTGAAAATGAAGTATTTAAGGTTATTATCTAATCAATTATGTGCTTGCATAATTTTTATCGTATATATATGAATTAATACCCATAGACTGAAAATTCACAAAAACGTGGAAAAACGGCAAAATATTGCCTAATTCGATGATATTTTGTTTAAATCACATAAAGGAAAAGGGGATGATAAACGTCAAAATATTGCTAAATTCGATGATTTTTCGTACGAAACAAAATGCAAGAAAACTTGCTTAAATTGCAATATTATGCGAAATTCTGAGATTTGAAGGCCAAATCACATATCGTGATACTACATGAAATAGAATCGAAATATTGGTAAAAATGAATATATTTACGTAATATCAAACTACATGAAAAACGTAAAAAAAGTCTCTATTTAACCATATTTGAGGATTTTAACTTCAAATCATAGAGAGATGTTTCGTATTATTTAGATCCAAGAAAAGACATATGACAATGCTGTTTCCAATACAAATGATAAAAATCAATGTGTTTTCATTAGAATTAACTAAAATGTTCCAGATTTTCCGTTTATATTACCGAGGGAAGATGTACACGTAAAACCGCTCTAATTCGGCTGAAACGTCGATATATGCAATAGAAACCGAACTTCTCCCCTTTTCAATATCTTACTCAGTATTTTAACGAGAAACAAATAGTTGATTGAAAATGAAGTATTTAAGGTTATTATCTAATCATTTTAATCATTAATCATAATTATTATGTGTTTGCATAATTTTTATCGTATATATAATGAATTAATACCAATAAACTGAAAATTCACATAAACGTGGAAAAACGGCTAAATATTGCCTAATTCGATGATATTTTGTTTAAATCACATAAAGGAAAAGGGGATGATAAACGTCAAAATATTGCTAAATTCGATGATTTTTCGTACGAAACAAAATGCAAAAAAACTTGCTTAAAATGCAATATTAAGCGAAATTCTGAGATTTGAAGGCCAAATCACATATCGTGATACTACATGAAATAGAATCGAAATATTGGTAAAAATGAATATATTTACGTAATATCAAACTACATGAAAAACGTAAAAAAAGTCACTATTTAACCATATTTGAGGATTTTATCTTCAAATCATAGACCGAGGTTTCGTATTGTTTAGATCCAAGAAAAGACATATGACAATGTTGTTTCCAATACAAATGATAAAAATAAATGTGTTTTCATTAGTATTAACTAAAATGTTCCTGATTTTCCGTTAATATTACCGATGGAAGATGTACACGAAAATCGCTCTATTCCGGCTGAAACGTCGATATATGCAATAAAAACAGAACTTCTCCCCTTTTCAATATCTTACTCAGTATTTTAACGAGAAACAAATAGTTGATTGAAAATGAAGTAATTAAGGTTATTATCTAATCAATTATGTGTTTGCATAATTTTTATCGTATATATAATGAATTTATACCTATAGACTGAAAATTCACAAAAACGTGGAAAAACGGCAAAATATTGCGTAATTCGATGATATTTTGTTTAAATAATATAAAGGAAAAGGAGATGATAAACGTCAAAATATTGCTAAATTCGATGATTTTTCGTATGAAACAAAATGCAAGAAAACTTGCTTAAACTGCAAATTATGCGAAATTCTGAGATTTGAAGGCCAAATCACATATCGTGATACTACATGAAATAAAATCGAAATATTGGTAAAAATGAATATATTTACGTAGTATCAAACTACATGAAAAACGTGAAAAAAGTCACTAGTTAACCATATTTGAGGATTTTAACTTCAAATCATAGAGCGAGGTTTCGTATTATTTAGATCCAAGAAAAGACATATGACAATGTTGTTTCCAATACAAATGATAAAAATCAATGTGTTTTCATTAGAATTAACTAAAATGTTCCTGATTTTCCGTTTATATTACCGAGGGAAGATGTACACGTAAAACCGCTCTAATCCGGCTGAAACGTCGATATATGCGATAAAAACCGAACTTCTCCCCTTTGCAATATCTTACTCAGTATTTTAACGAGAAACAAAATAGATGATTGAAAATGAAGTATTTAAGGTTATTATCAAATCAATTATGTGCTTGCATAATTTGTATCGTATATATATGAATTAATACCCATAGACTGAAAATTCACAAAAACGTGGAAAAACGGCAAAATATTGCCTAATTCGATGATATTTTGTTTAAATCACATAAAGGAAAAGGGGATGATAAACGTCAAAATATTGCTAAATTCGATGATTTTTCGTACTAAACAAACGGCAAGAAAACTTGCTTAAAATGCAATACTATGCGAAATTCTGAGATTTGAAGGCCAAATCACATATCGTGATACTACATGAAATAGTATCGAAATATTGGTAAAAATGAATATATTTACGTAATATCAAACTACATGAAAAGCGTGAAAAAAGTCAATATATAACCATATATGAGGATTTTAACTTCAAATCATAGAGCGAGGTTTCGTATTATTTAGATCCAAGAAAAGACATATGACAATGTTGTTTCCAATACAAATGATAAAAAACAATGTGTTTTCAATACAATTAACTAAAATGTTCCTGATTTTCCGTTTATATTACCGAGGAAAGATGTACACGTAAAACCGCTCTAATCCGGCTGAAACGTCAATATATGCAATAAAAACAGAACTTCTCCTCTTTTCAATATCTTACTCAGTATTTTAACGAGAAACAAAAAGATGATTGAAAATGAAGTATTTAAGGTTATTATCTAATCTATTATGTGCTTGCATAATTTTTATCGTATATATATGAATTAATACCCATAGGCTGAAAATTCACAAAAACGTGAAGATGTACACGTAAAACCGCTCTAATCCGGCTGAAACGTCGATATATGCAATAAAAACCGAACTTCTCCCCTTTTCAATATCTTACTCAGTATTTTAACGAGAAACAAATAGATGATTGAAAATGAAGTATTTAAGGTTATTATCTAATCAATTATAGGTTTGCATCATTTTTATCGTATATATATGAATTAATACTCATAGACTGAAAATTCACAAAAACGTGGAAAACGGCAAAATATTGCCTAATTCGATGATATTTTGTTTATATCACATAAAGGAAAAGGGGATGTTAAACGTCAAAATATTGCTAAATTCGATGATTTTTCGTACGAAACAAAATGCAAGAAAACTTGCTTAAATGCAATATTATGCGAAATTCTGAGATTTGAATGCCAAATCACATATCGTGATACTACATGAAATAAAATCGAAATATTGGTAAAAATGAATATATTTACGTAGTATCAAACTACATGAAAAACGTGAAAAAAGTCACTATTTAACCATATTTGAGGATTTTATCTTCAAATCATAGACCGAGGTTTCGTATTGTTTAGATCCAAGAAAAGACATATGACAATGTTGTTTCCAATACAAATGATAAAAATCAATGTGTTTTCATTAGTATTAACTAAAATGTTCCTGATTTTCCGTTAATATTACCGATGGAAGATGTACACGAAAATCGCTCTATTCCGGCTGAAACGTCGATATATGCAATAAAAACAGAACTTCTCCCCTTTTCAATATCTTACTCAGTATTTTAACGAGAAACAAATAGTTGATTGAAAATGAAGTAATTAAGGTTATTATCTAATCAATTATGTGTTTGCATCATTTTTATCGTATATATAATGAATTTATACCTATAGACTGAAAATTCACAAAAACGTGGAAAAACGGCAAAATATTGCGTAATTCGATGATATTTTGTTTAAATAATATAAAGGAAAAGGAGATGATAAACGTCAAAATATTGCTAAATTCGATGATTTTTCGTATGAAACAAAATGCAAGAAAACTTGCTTAAACTGCAAATTATACGAAATTCTGAGATTTGAAGGCCAAATCACATATCGTGATACTACATGAAATAAAATCGAAATATTGGTAAAAATGAATATATTTACGTAGTATCAAACTACATGAAAAACGTGAAAAAAGTCACTAGTTAACCATATTTGAGGATTTTAACTTCAAATCAAAGAGCGAGGTTTCGTATTATTTAGATCCAAGAAAACACATATGACAATGTTGTTTCCAATACAAATGATAAAAATCAATGTGTTTTCATTAGAATTAACTAAAATGTTCCCGATTTTCCGTTTATATTACCGAGGGAAGATGTACACGTAAAACCGCTCTAATCCGGCTGAAACGTCGATATATGCGATAAAAACCGAACTTCTCCCCTTTGCAATATCTTACTCAGTATTTTAACGAGAAACAAAATAGATGATTGAAAATGAAGTATTTAAGGTTATTATCAAATCAATTATGTGCTTGCATAATTTGTATCGTATATATATGAATTAATACCCATAGACTGAAAATTCACAAAAACGTGGAAAAACGGCAAAATATTGCCTAATTCGATGATATTTTGTTTAAATCACATAAAGGAAAAGGGGATGATAAACGTCAAAATATTGCTAAATTCGATGATTTTTCGTACTAAACAAACGGCAAGAAAACTTGCTTAAAATGCAATACTATGCGAAATTCTGAGATTTGAAGGCCAAATCACATATCGTGATACTACATGAAATAGTATCGAAATATTGGTAAAAATGAATATATTTACGTAATATCAAACTACATGAAAAGCGTGAAAAAAGTCAATATATAACCATATATGAGGATTTTAACTTCAAATCATAGAGCGAGGTTTCGTATTATTTAGATCCAAGAAAAGACATATGACAATGTTGTTTCCAATACAAATGATAAAAAACAATGTGTTTTCAATACAATTAACTAAAATGTTCCTGATTTTCCGTTTATATTACCGAGGAAAGATGTACACGTAAAACCGCTCTAATCCGGCTGAAACGTCAATATATGCAATAAAAACAGAACTTCTCCTCTTTTCAATATCTTACTCAGTATTTTAACGAGAAACAAATAGATGATTGAAAATGAAGTATTTAAGGTTATTATCTAATCAATTATGTGTTTGCTTAATTTTTATCATATATATAAGAATTAATACCCATAGACTGAATATTCACAAAAACGTGGAAAACGGCCAAATATTGCCTAATTCGAAGGTATTTTGTGTAAGTCACATAAAGGAAAAGGGGATGATAAACGTCAAAATATTGCTAAATTCGATGATTTTTCGTACGAAACAAAATGCAAGAAAACTTGCTTAAAATGCAATATGAAGCGAAATTCTGAGATTTGAAGGCCAAATCACATATCGTGATACTACATGAAATAGTATCGAAATATTGGTAAAAATGAATATATTTACGTAATATCAAACTACATGAAAAACGTGAAAAAAGTCAATATATAACCATATTTGAGGATTTTACCTTCAAATCACATAGCGAGGTTTCGTATTATTTAGATCCAAGAAAAGACATATGACAATGTTGTTTCCAATACAAATGATAAAAATCATTGCGTTTTCATTACAATTAACTAAAATGTAACTGATTTTCCGTTTATATTACCGAGGGAAGATGTACACGTAAAACCGCTCTAATCCGGCTGATACGTCGATATAAGCAATAAAAACAGAACTTCTCCCCTTTTCAATATCTTACTCAGTATTTTAACGAGAAACAAATAGTTGATTGAAAATGAAGTATTTAAGGTTATTATCTAATCAATTATGTGTTTGCATCATTTTTATCGTATATATAATGAATTAATACCTATAGACTGAAAATTCACAAAAACGTGGAAAAACGGCAAAATATTGCGTAATTCGATGATATTTTGTTTAAATCAAATAAAGGAAAAGGGGATGATAAAAGTCAAAATATAGCTAAATTCGATGATTTTTCGTACGAAACAAAATGGAAGAAAACTTGCTTAAAATGCAATATTATGCGAAATTCTGAGATTTGAAGGCCAAATCACATATCGTGATAGTACATGAAATAGAATCAAAATATTGGTAAAAATGAATATATTTACGTAGTATCAAACTACATGAAAAACGTGAAAAAAGTCACTATTTAACCATATTTGAGGATTTTAACTTCAAATCATAGAGAGAGGTTTCGTATTATTTAGATCCAAGAAAAGACATATGACAATGCTGTTTCCAATACAAATGATAAAAATCAATGTGTTTTCATTAGAATTAACTAAAATGTTCCAGATTTTCCGTTTATACTACCGAGGGAAGATGTACACGTAAAACCGCTCTAATCCGGCTGAAACGTCGATATATGCAATGAAAACCGAACTTCTCCCCTTTTCAATATCTTACTCAGTATTTTAACGAGAAACAAATAGATGATTGAAAATGAAGTATTTAAGGTTATTATCTAATCAATTATGTGCTTGCATAATTTTTATCGTATATATATGAATTAATACCCATAGACTGAAAATTTACAAAAACGTGGAAAAACGGCAAAATACTGCCTAATTCGATGATATTTTGTTTAAATCGCATAAAGGAAAAGGGGATGATAAACGTCAAAATATTGCTAAATTCGATGATTTTTCGTACGAAACAAAATGCAAGAAAACTTGCTTAAATTGCAATATTATGCGAAATTCTGAGATTTAAAGGCCAAATCACATATCGTGATACTACATGAAATAGAATCGAAATATTGGTAAAAATGAATATATTTACGTAGTATCAAACTACATGAAAAACGTGAAAAAAGTCACTATTTAACCATATTTGAGGATTTTAACTTCAAATCATAGAGAGAGGTTTCGTATTATTTAGATCCAAGAAAAGACGTATGACAATGTTGTTTCCAATACAAATGATAAAAATCAATGTGTTTTCATTAGAATTAACTAAAATGATCCTGATTTTCCGTTTATATTACCGAGGGAAGATGTACACGTAAAACCGCTCAAATCCGGCTGAAACATCGATATATGCAATAAAAACCGAACTTCTCCCCTTTTCAATATCTTACTCAGTATTTTAACGAGAAACAAATAGTTGATTGAAAATGAAGTATTTAAGGTTATTATCTAATCAATTATGTGTTTGCATCATTTTTATCGTATAAATAATGAATTAATACCTATAGAGAGAAAATTCACAAAAACGTGGAAAAACGGCAAAATTTTGCGTAATTCGATGATATTTTGTTTAAATCAAATAAAGGAAAAGGGGATGATAAAAGTCAAAATATTGCTAAATTCGATGATTTTTCGTACGAAACAAAATGCAAGAAAACTTGCTTAAAATGCAATATTATGTGAAATTCTGAGATTTGTAGGCCAAATCACATATCGTGATACTACATGAAATAGAATCGAAATATTGGTAAAAATGAATATATTTACGTAGTATCAAACTGCATGAAAAACGTGAAAAAGTCACTATTTAACCATATTTGAGGATTTTAACTTCAAATCATAGAGCGAGGTTTCGTATTATTTAGATCCAAGAAAAGACATATGACAATGTTGTTTCCAATACAAATGATAAAAAACAATGTGTTTTCAATACAATTAACTAAAATGTTCCTGATTTTTCGTTTATATTACCGAGGGAAGATGTACACGTAAAACCGCTCTAATCCGGCTGAAACGTCAATATATGCAATAAAAACAGAACTTCTCCTCTTTTCAATATCTTACTCAGTATTTTAACGAGAAACAAATAGTTGATTGAAAATGAAGTATTTAAGGTTATTAATCAATTATGTGTTTGCATCATTTTTATCGTATATATAATGAATTAATATCCATAGATTGAAAATTCACAAAAACGTGGAAAAACGGCAAAATATTGCCTAATTCGATGATATTTTGTTTAAATCAAATAAAGGAAAAGGGGATGATAAACGTCAAAATATTGCAAAATTCGATGATTTTTCGTACGAAACAAAATGCAAGAAAACTTGCTTAAAATGCAATATTATGCGAAATTCTGAGATTTGAAGGCCAAATCACATATCGTGATACTACATGAAATAGAATCGAAATATTGGTAAAAATGAATATATTTACGTAGTATCAAACTACATGAAAAACGTGAAAAAAGTCACTATTTAACCATATTTGAGGATTTTAACTTCAAATCATAGAGAGAGGTTTCGTATTATTTAGATCCAAGAAAAGACATATGACAATGCTGTTTCCAATACAAATGATAAAAATCAATGTGTTTTCATTAGAATTAACTAAAATGTTCCAGATTTTCCGTTTATATTACCGAGGGAAGATGTACACGTAAAACTGCTCTAATCCGGCTGAAACGTCGATATATGCAATTAAAAACCGAACTTCTCCCCTTTTCAATATCTTACTCAGTATTTTAACGAGAAACAAATAGATGATTGAAAATGAAGTATTTAAGGTTATTATCTAATCAATTATGTGCTTGCATAATTTTTATCGTATATATATGAATTAATACCCATAGACTGAAAATTCACAAAAACGTGGAAAAACGGCAAAATATTGCCTAATTCGATGATATTTTGTTTAAATCACATAAAGGAAAAGGGATGAAAACGTCAAAATATTGCTAAATTCGATGATTTTTCGTACGAAACAAAATGCAAGAAAACTTGCTTAAAATGGAATATTATGCGAAATTCTGAGATTTGAAGGCCAAATCACATATCGTGATACTACATGAAATAGAATCGAAATATTGGTAAAAATGAATATATTTACGTAGTATCAAACTACATGAAAAACGTGAAAAAAGTCACTATTTAACCATATTTGAGGATTTTAACTTGAAATCATAGAGAGAGGTTTCGAATTATTTAGATCCAAGAAAAGACATATGACAATGTTGTTTCCAATACAAATGATAAAAATCAATGTGTTTTCATTAGAATTAACTAAAATGATCCTGATTTTCCGTTTATATTACCGAGGGAAGATGTACACGTAAAACCGCTCAAATCCGGCTGAAACATCGATATATGCAATAAAAACCGAACTTCTCCCCTTTTCAATATCTTACTCAGTATTTTAACGAGAAACAAATAGTTGATTGAAAATGAAGCATTTAAGGTTATTATCTAATCATTTTAATCATTAATCATAATTATTATGTGTTTGCATAATTTTTATCGTATATATAATGAATTAATACCAATAAACTGAAAATTCACATAAACGTGGAAAAACGGCAAAATATTGCCTAATTCGATGATATTTTGTTTAAGTCACATAAAGGAAAAGGGGATGATAAACGTCAAAATATTGCTAAATTCGATGATTTTTCGTACGAAACAAAATGCAAGAAAACTTGCTTAAAATGCAATATTATGCGAAATTCTGAGATTCGAAGGCCAAATCACATATCGTGATACTACATGTAATAGAATCGAAATATTGGTAAAAATGAATATATTTACGTAGTATCAAACTACATGAAAAACGTGAAAAAAGTCACCATTTAACCATATTTGAGGATTTTAACTTCAAATCATTGAGCGAGGTTTCGTATTATTTAGATCCAAGAAAAGACATATGACAATGTTGTTTCCAATACAAATGATAAAAATCAATGTGTTTTCATTACAATTAACTAAAATGTTCCTGATTTTCCGTTTATATTACTGAGGGAAGATGTACACGTAAAACCGCTCTAATCCGGCTGAAACGTCGATATATGCAATAAAAACCGAACTTCTCCCCTTTTCAATATCTTACTCAGTATTTTAACTAGAAACAAATAGATGATTGAATATGAAGTATTTAAGGTTATTATCTAATCAATTATGTGTTTGCTTAATTTTTATCGTATATATATGAATTAATACCCATAGACTGAATAATCACAAAAACGTGGAAAACGGCAAAATATTGCCTAATTCGAAGGTATTTTGTTTAAGTCACATAAAGGAAAAGGGGATGATAAACGTCAAAATATTGCTAAATTCGATGATTTTTCGTACGAAACAAAATGCAAGAAAACTTGCTTAAAATGCAATATTATGCGAAATTCTGAGATTTGAAGGCCAAATCACATATCGTGATACTACATGAAATAGTATCGAAATATTGGTAAAAATGAATATATTTACGTAATATCAAACTACATGAAAAACGTGAAAAAAGTCAATATATAACCATATTTGAGGATTTTAACTTCAAATCACAGAGCGAGGTTTCGTATTATTTAGATCCAAGAAAAGACATATGACAATGTTGTTTCCAATACAAATGATAAAAATCAATGTGTTTTCATTACAATTAACTAAAATGTTCCTGATTTTCCGTTTATATTACCGAAGGAAGATGTACACGTAAAACCGCTCTAATCCGGCTGAAACGTCGATATATGCAATAAAAACAGAACTTCTCCCCTTTTTAATATCTTACTCAGTATTTTAACGAGAAACAAATAGATGATAAAAAATGAAGTATTTAAGGTTATTATCTAATCAATTATGTGTTTGCATAATTTTTATCGTATATATATGAATTAATACCCATAGACTGAATATTCACAAAAACGTGGAAAACGGCAAAATATTGCCTAATTCGAAGGTATTTTGTTTAAGTCACATAAAGGAAAAGGGGATGATAAACGTCAAAATTTTGCTAAATTCGATGATTTTTCGTACGAAACAAAATGCAAGAAAACTTGCTTAAAATGCAATATTAAGCGAAATTCTGAGATTTGAAGGCCAAATCACATATCGTGATACTACATGAAATAGTATCGAAATATTGGTAAAAATGAATATATTTACGTAATATCAAACTACATGAAAAACGTGAAAAAAGTCAATATATAACCATATTTGAGGATTTTAACTTCAAATCACATAGCGAGGTTTCGTATTACTTAGATCCAAGAAAAGACATATGACAATGTTGTTTCCAATACAAATGATAAAAATCATTGTGTTTTCATTACAATTAACTAAAATGTTCCTGATTTTCCGTTTATATTACCGAGGGAAGATGTACACGTAAAACCGCTCTAATCCGGCTGATACGTCGATATATGCAATAAAAACAGAACTTCTCCCCTTTTCAATATCTTACTCAGTATTTTAACGAGAAACAAATAGTTGATTGAAAATGAAGTATTTAAGGTTATTATCTAATCAATTATGTGTTTGCATCATTTTTATCGTATATATAATGAATTAAGGGGGCGATAGTTAGGGTTCATAAAAGTTGTTCTAGTGCAATGAAAATTTATTGACGTGTTACACGTGAAGAGGGCTGCAAGTGGTCCAAGTTTCAGCATCGCAGCCTAAATAGAGAGGGAGAAAAAAAAAAAAAACTTTTTTTAACCATTTTTTTACATGTTTTAAAGTTGATATAACAAATACAAATATCAACTGATATTATTTCTATGATACTCAGCTATCACAATACTATATAATAAAGGTTGTCTAGTGGCATTATTATCCCAAACCTATTTAGTGCAATAATACAAATTTTCAAAGTTCACCCAAAAAATTATGCAACAAAATGATGTTTATAAATATATATAAAATCAATAAATGATCTTAGGGGAAATATATAACTTGAGTTTTTAGAGGCACAGACTCTACATATAATGTGCAAGTTCCATGTAAATTGAATAATAAATAAAAAAGTTATTCAACCATATAGTTGCAAATTAGTTACCTGTAAAAAATGAAGGTCAAAGTTCAGCCACCTTTGGCTGAGGTTGATGAACTACCAATTTCAATCAAAATTACCACCCTTGTAGATTGGCATTCCTTCAGTAAGGTGTGTAAGTTCCATGAAGATTGCCTGATAAAAAAAAAAAAAAAAAAATTATTAAAAAAAAAAATAAAAAAAAAAAAATAAAAAAAATTAAAAAAAAGACAGCAGCTTTATATTTACAATTATTTATGATATAGTATCAAGATATAAAACATAATACATACTAACCTAATATAATTGGTCTGAAATATGCAACATCTTGCAACATCAAGAGGGAGAACGTCTTGAGTTGCAGGTCTAAGATCTTGAGTGGCAGGTGCCGCAGGTGGTGTGGCAGGTGCCGCAGGTGGTGTGGCATGTGCAGCAGGAGGTGTGGCAGGTGCCACAGAGGTGTGGCAGGTGCCACAGGAGGTGTGGGTGCCTGGGTGTGAGGCGAGGTAGTGTGTTGTGGGGGCGGGAGGCTGCCCTCTCTCTTCACTCAAGGGAACTCTTGTTTTGCCTCAGTGTGGCTTTACGCTCCTTCTTTACTTGGCTAACGCGTAGAGCTCTTGCCTTTAGAGCTTTCTTCTTGTCCGATACTATATCCATTGTGCAGTATATGCAAGAAAATACGATCTGTGCGAGCGCGTCAGGCATGCGACCGCCGGCACAGACACTGAGAGGGTGACTAAGCCAGTAAATCGGATTATAGCCCCTCCCTCTCACAGAAGACAGTTGCCAGCGAGTGTGTTTATAATTTGTATATGCATAACAAGATATTCTCCACTCTATTGCGAAATACTAGACGCTTACAACGTATGACGCATCACCCTACGGCGCACCCGAGCCGCGAGGACCAGATTTCGGGCAATTGCGGCTGGAAAATTTGCTGTAATTACGTTATTTATTATCATAACATTAAACGGTTTGCACCACGGTGTTGCCAGAACGTTGTAGTATTTTTATAAATTTTTCGTGTTTGGCCGAATTTTTTCGGCCAAACAATGATAACGCCCTCTTAATACCTATAGACTGAAAATTCACAAAAACGTGGAAAAACGGCAAAATATTGCGTAATTCGATGATATTTTGTTTAAATCAAATAAAGGAAAAGGGGTGATAAAAGTCAAAATATTGCTAAATTCGATGATTTTTCGTACGAAACAAAATGGAAGAAAACTTGCTTAAAATGCAATATTATGCGAAATTCTGAGATTTGAAGGCCAAATCACATATCGTGATAGCACATGAAATAGAATCAAAATATTGGTAAAAATTAATATATTTACGTAGTATCAAACTACATGAAAAACGTGAAAAAAGTCACTATTTAACCATATTTGAGGATTTTAACTTCAAATCATAGAGAGAGGTTTCGTATTATTTAGATCCAAGAAAAGACATATGACAATGCTGTTTCCAATACAAATGATAAAAATCAATGTGTTTTCATTAGAATTAACTAAAATGTTCCAGATTTTCAGTTTATACTACCGAGGGAAGATGGACACGTAAAACCGCTCTAATCCGGCTGAAACGTCGATATATGCAATAAAAACCGAACTTCTTCTCTTTTCAATATCTTTCTCAGTATTTTAACGAGAAACAAATAGATGATTGAAAATGAAGTATTTAAGGTTATTATCTAATCAATTATGTGCTTCCATAATTTTTATCGTATATATATGAATTAATACCCATAGACTGAAAATTTACAAAAACGTGGAAAAACGGCAAAATATTGCCTAATTCGATGATATTTTGTTTAAATCGCATAAAAGAAAAGGGGATGATAAACGTCAAAATATTGCTAAATTCGATGATTTTTCGTACGAAACAAAATGCGAGAAAACTTGCTTAAATTGCAATATTATGCGAAATTCTGAGATTTGAAGGGCAAATCACATATCGTGATACTACATGAAATAGAATCGAAATATTGGTAAAAATGAATATATTTACGTAGTATCAAACTACATGAAAAACGTGAAAAAAGTCACTATTTAACCATATTTGAGGATTTTAACTTCAAATCATAGAGAGAGGTTTCGTATTATTTAGATCCAAGAAAAGACATATGACAATGCTGTTTCCAATACAAATGATAAAAATCAATGTGTTTTCATTAGAATTAACTAAAATGTTCCAGATTTTCCGTTTATATTACCGAGGGAAGATGTACACGTAAAACCGCTCTAATCCGGCTGAAACGTCGATATATGCAATAAAAACCGAACTTCTCCCCTTTGCAATATCTTACTCAGTATTTTAACGAGAAACAAATAGATGATTGAAAATTAAGTATTTAAGGTTATTATCTAATCAATTATGTGTTTGCATAATTTTTATCGTATATATATGAATTAATACCCATAGACTGAATATTCACAAAAACGTGGAAAACGGCAAAATATTGCCTAATTCGAAGGTATTTTGTTTAAGTAACATAAAGGAAAAGGGGATGATAAACGTCAAAATATTGCTAAATTCGATGATTTTTCGTACGAAACAAAATGCAAGAAAACTTGCTTAAAATGCAATATTAGGCGAAATTCTGAGATTTGAAGGCCAAATCACATATCGTGATACTACATGAAATAGTATCGAAATATTGGTAAAAATGAATATATTTACGTAATATCAAACTACATGAAAAACGTGAAAAAAGTCAATATATAACCATATTTGAGGATTTTAACTTCAAATCACATAGCGAGGTTTCGTATTATTTAGATCCAAGAAACGACATATGACAATGTTGTTTCCAATACAAATGATAAAAATCAATGTGTTTTCATTAGTATTAACTAAAATGTTCCTGATTTTCCGTTAATATTACCTATGGAAGATGTACACGAAAATCGCTCTATTCCGGCTGAAACGTCGATAAATGCAATAAAAACAGAACTTCTCCCCTTTTCAATATCTTACTCAGTATTTTAACGAGAAGCAAATAGTTGATTGAAAATGAAGTAATTAAGGTTATTATCTAATCAATTATGTGTTTGCATCATTTTTATCGTATATATAATGAATTAATACCTATAGACGGAAAATTCACAAAAACGTGGAAAAACGGCAAAATATTGCGTAATTCGATGATATTTTGTTTAAATAATATAAAGGAAAAGGAGATGATAAACGTCAAAATATTACTAAATTCGATGATTTTTCGTTCGAAACAAAATGCAAGAAAACTTGCTTAAAATGCAAATTATGCGAAATTCTGAGATTTGAAGGCCAAATCATATATCGTGATACTACATAAAATAAAATCGAAATATTGGTAAAAATGAATATATTTACGTAGTATCAAACTACATGAAAAACGTGAAAAATGTCACTAGTTAACCATATTTGAGGATTTTAACTTCGAATCATAGAGCGAGGTTTCGTATTATTTAGATCCAAGAAAAGACATATGACAATGTTGTTTCCAATACAAATAATAAAAATCAATGTGTTTTCATTAGAATTAACTAAAATGTTCCTGATTTTCCGTTTATATTACCGAGGGAAGATGTACACGTAAAACCGCTCTAATCCGGCTGAAACGTCGATATATGCAATAAAAACCGAATTTCTCCCCTTTTCAATATCTTACTCAGTATTTTAACGAGAAACAAATAGATGATTGAAAATGAAGTATTTAAGGTTATTATCTAATCAATTATAGGTTTGCATCATTTTTATCGTATATATATGAATTAATACCCATAGACTGAAAATTAAAAAAAACCTGGAAAACGGCAAAATATTGCCTAATTCGATGATATTTTGTTTAAGTCACATAAAGGAAAAGGGGATGACAAACGTCAAAATATTGCTAAATTCGATGATTTTTCGTACGAAACAAAATGCAAGAAAACTTGCTTAAAATGCAATATTATGCGAAATTCTGAGATTTGAAGGCCAAATCACATATCGTGATACTACATGAAATAGTATCGAAATATTGGTAAAAATGAATATATTTACGTAATATCAAACTACATGAAAAACGTGAAAAAAGTCAATATATAACCATATTTGAGGATTTTAACTTCAAATCACAGAGCGAGGTTTCGTATTATTTAGATCCAAGAAATGACATATGACAATGTTGTTTCCAATACAAATGATAAAAATCAATGTGTTTTCATTACAATTAACTAAAATGTTCCTGATTTTACGTTTATATTACCGAAGGAAGATGTACACGTAAAACCGCTCTAATCCGGCTGAAACGTCGATATATGCAATAAAAACAGAACTTCTCCCCTTTTCAATATCTTACTCAGTATTTTAACGAGAAACAAATAGATGATTGAAAATGAAGTATTTAAGGTTATTATCTAATCAATTATGTGTTTGCATAATTTTTATCGTATATATATGAATTAATACCCATAGACTGAATATTCACAAAAACGTGGAAAACGGCAAAATATTGCCTAATTCGAAGGTATTTTGTTTAAGTCACATAAAGGAAAAGGGGATGATAAACGTCAAAATATTGCTAAATTCGATGATTTTTCGTACGAAACAAAATGCAAGAAAACCTGCTTAAAATGCAATATTAAGCGAAATTCTGAGATTTGAAGGCCAAATCACATATCGTGATAGTACATGAAATAGAATCAAAATATTGGTAAAAATGAATATATTTACGTAGTATCAAACTACATGAAAAATGTGAAAAAAGTCACTATTTAACCATATTTGAGGATTTTAACTTCAAATCATAGAGAGAGGTTTCGTATTATTTAGATCCAAGAAAAGACATATGACAATGCTGTTTCCAATACAAATGATAAAAATCAATGTGTTTTCATTAGAATTAACTAAAATGTTCCAGATTTTCCGTTTATACTACCGAGGGAAGATGTACAAGTAAAACCGCTCTAATCCGGCTGAAACGTCGATATATGCAATAAAAACCGAACTTCTCCCCTTTTCAATATCTTACTCAGTATTTTAACGAGAAACAAATAAATGATTGAAAATGAAGTATTTAAGGTTATTACCTAATCAATTATGTGCTTGCATAATTTTTATCGTATATATATGAATTAATACCCATAGACTGAAAATTTACAAAAACGTGGAAAAACGGCAAAATATTGCCTAATTCGATGATATTTTGTTTAAATCGCATAAAGGAAAAGGGGATGATAAACGTCAAAATATTGCTAAATTCGATGATTTTTCGTACGAAACAAAATGCAAGAAAACTTGCTTAAATTGCAATATTATGCGAAATTCTGAGATTTGAAGGCCAAATCACATATCGTGATACTACATGAAATAGAATCGAAATATTGGTAAAAATGAATATATTTACGTAGTATCAAACTACATGAAAAACGTGAAAAAAGTCACTATTTAACCATATTTGAGGATTTTAACTTCAAATCATAGAGAGAGGTTTCGTATTATTTAGATCCAAGAAAAGACATATGACAATGCTGTTTCCAATACAAATGATAAAAATCAATGTGTTTTCATTAGAATTAACTAAAATGTTCCAGATTTTCCGTTTATACTACCGAGGGAAGATGTACAAGTAAAACCGCTCTAATCCGGCTGAAACGTCGATATATGCAATAAAAACCGAACTTCTCCCCTTTTCAATATCTTACTCAGTATTTTAACGAGAAACAAATAGATGATTGAAAATGAAGTATTTAAGGTTATTATCTAATCAATTATGTGCTTGCATAATTTTTATCGTATATATATGAATTAATACCCATAGACTGAAAATTTACAAAAACGTGGAAAAACGGCAAAATATTGCCTAATTCGATGATATTTTGTTTAAATCGCATAAAGGAAAAGGGGATGATAAACGTCAAAATATTGCTAAATTAGATGATTTTTCGTACGAAACAAAATGCAAGAAAACTTGCTTAAATTGCAATAATATGCGAAATTCTGAGATTTGAAGGCCAAATCACATATCGTGATACTACATGAAATAGAATCGAAATATTGGTAAAAATGAATATATTTACGTAGTATCAAACTACATGAAAAACGTGAAAAAAGTCACTATTTAACCATATTTGAGGATTTTAACTTCAAATCATAGAGAGAGGTTTCGTATTATTTAGATCCAAGAAAAGACATATGACAATGCTGTTTCCAATACAAATGATAAAAATCCATGTGTTTTCATTAGAATTAACTAAAATGTTCCAGATTTTCCGTTTATATTACCGAAGGAAGATGTACACGTAAAACCGCTCTAATCCGGCTGAAACGTCGATATATGCAATAAAAACCGAACTTCTCCCCTTTTCAATATCTTACTCAGTATTTTAACTGGAAACAAATAGATGATTGAAAATAAAGTATTTAAGGTTCTTATCTAATCAATTATGTGTTTGCTTAATTTTTATCGTATATATATGAATTAATACCCATAGACTGAATATTCACAAAAACGTGGAAAACGGCAAAATATTGCCTAATTCGAAGGTATTTTGTTTAGGTCACATAAAGGAAAAGGGGATGATAAACGTCAAAATATTGCTAAATTCGATGATTTTTCGTACGAAACAAAATGCAAGAAAACTTGCTTAAAATGCAATATTATGCGAAATTCTGAGATTTGAAGGCCAAATCACATATCGTGATACTACATGAAATAGTATCGAAATATTGGTAAAAATGAATATATTTACGTAATATCAAACTACATGAAAAAAGTCAATATATTACCATATTTGAGGATTTTAACTTCAAATCACAGAGCGAGGTTTCGTATTATTTAGATCCAAGAAAAGACATATGACAATGTTTTTTCCAATACAAATGATAAAAATCAATGTGTTTTCATTACAATTAACTAAAATGTTCCTGATTTTCCGTTTATATTACCGAAGGAAGATGTACACGTAAAACCGCTCTAATCCGGCTGAAACGTCGATATATGCAATAAAAACAGAACTTCTCCCCTTTTCAATATCTTACTCAGTATTTTAACGAGAAACAAATAGATGATTGAAAATGAAGTATTTAAGGTTATTATCTAATCAATTATGTGTTTGCATAATTTTTATCGTATATATATGAATTAATACCCATAGACTGAATATTCACAAAAACGTGGAAAAGGGCAAAATATTGCCTAATTCGAAGGTATTTTGTTTAAGTCACATAAAGGAAAAGGGGATGATAAACGTCAAAATATTGCTAAATTCGATGATTTTTCGTACGAAACAAAATGCAAGAAAACTTGCTTAAAATGCAATATTAAGCGAAATTCTGAGATTTGAAGGCCAAATCACATATCGTGATACTACATGAAATAGTATCGAAATATTGGTAAAAATTAATATATTTAAGTAATATCAAACTACATGAAAAACGTGAAAAAAGTCAATATATAACCATATTTGAGGATTTTAACTTCAAATCACAGAGCGAGGTTTCGTATTATTTAGATCCAAGAAAAGACATATGACAATGTTGTTTCCAATACAAATGATAAAAATCATTGTGTTTTCATTACAATTAACTAAAATGTTCCTGATTTTCCGTTTATATTACCGAAAGAAGATGTACACGTAAAACCGCTCTAATCCGGCTGATACGTCAATATATGCAATAAAAACAGAACTTCTCCCCTTTTCAATATCTTACTCAGTATTTTAACGAGAAACAAATAGTTGATTGAAAATGAAGTATTTAAGGTTATTATCTAATCAATTATGTGTTTGCATCATTTTTATCGTATATATAATGAATTAATACCTATAGACTGAAAATTCACAAAAACGTGGAAAAACGGCAAAATATTGCGTAATTCGATGATATTTTGTTTAAATCAAATAAAGGAAAGGGGATGATAAAAGTCAAAATATTGCTAAATTCGATGATTTTTCGTACGAAACAAAATGCAAGAAAACTTGCTTAAAATGCAATATTATGCGAAATTCTGAGATTTGAAGGCCAAATCACATATCGTGATAGTACATGAAATAGAATCAAAATATTGGTAAAAATGAATATATTTACGTAGTATCAAACTACATGAAAAACGTGAAAAAAGTCACTATTTAACCATATTTGAGGATTTTAACTTCAATTCATAGAGAGAGGTTTCGTATTATTTAGATCCAAGAAAAGACATATGACAATGCTGTTTCCAATACAAATGATAAAAATCAATGTGTTTTCATTAGAATTAACTAAAATGTTCCAGATTTTCCGTTTATACTACCGAGGGAAGATGTACACGTAAAACCGCTCTAATCCGGCTGAAACGTCGATATATGCAATAAAAACCGAACCTCTTCCCTTTTCAATATCTTACTCAGTATTTGAACGAGAAACAAATAGATGATTGAAAATGAAGTATTTAAGGTTATTATCTAATCAATTATGTGCTTGCATAATTTTTATCGTATATATATGAATTAATACCCATAGACTGAAAATTTATAAAAACGTGGAAAAACGGCAAAATATTGCCTAATTCGATGAAATTTTGTTTAAATCGCATAAAGGAAAAGGGGATGATAAACGTCAAAATATTGCTAAATTCGATGATTTTTCGTACGAAACAAAATGCAAGAAAACTTGCTTAAATTGCAATATTATGCGAAATTCTGAGATTTGAAGGCCAAATCACATATCGTGATACTACATGAAATAGAATCGAAATATTGGTAAAAATGAATATATTTACGTAGTATCAAACTACATGAAAAACGTGAAAAAAGTCACTATTTAACCATATTTGAGGATTTTAACTTCAAATCATAGAGAGAGGTTTCGTATTATTTAGATCCAAGAAAAGACATATGACAATGCTGTTTCCAATACAAATGATAAAAATCAATGTGTTTTCATTAGAATTAAGTAAAATGTTCCAGATTTTCCGTTTATATTACCGAGGGAAGATGTACACGTAAAACCGCTCTAATCCGGCTGAAACGTCGATATATGCAATAAAAACCGAACTTCTCCCCTTTGCAATATCTTACTCAGTATTTTAACGAGAAACAAATAGATGATTGAAAATGAAGTATTTAAGGTTATTATCTAATCAATTATGTGCTTGCATAATTTTTATCGTATATATATGAATTAATACCCATAGACTGAAAATTCACAAAAACGTGGAAAAACGGCAAAATATTGCCTAATTCGATGATATTTTGTTTAAATCACATAAAGGAAAAGGGGATGATAAACGTCAAAATATTGCTAAATTCGATGATTTTTCGTACTAAACAAACGGCAAGAAAACTTGCTTAAAATGCAATACTATGCGAAATTCTGAGATTTGAAGGCCAAATCACATATCGTGATACTACATGAAATAGAATCGAAATATTGGTAAAAATGAATATATTTACGTAATATCAAACTACATGAAAAGCGTGAAAAAAGTCAATATATAACCATATTTGAGGATTTTAACTTCAAATCATAGAGCGAGGTTTCGTATTATTTAGATCCAAGAAAAGACATATGACAATGTTGTTTCCAATACAAATGATAAAAAACAATGTGTTTTCAATACAATTAACTAAAATGTTCCTGATTTTCCGTTTATATTACCGAGGGAAGATGTACACGTAAAACCGCTCTAATCCGGCTGAAACGTCAATATATGCAATAAAAACAGAACTTCTCCTCTTTTCAATATCTTACTCAGTATTTTAACGAGAAACAAATAGTTGATTTAAAATGAAGTATTTAAGGTTATTATCAAATCAATTATGTGTTTGCATCATTTTTATCGTATATATAATGAATTAATACCTATAGACTGAAAATTCACAAAAACGTGGAAAAACGGCAAAATATTCCCTAATTGGATGATATTTTGTTTAAATCACATAAAGGAAAAATGGATGATAAACGTCAAAATATTGCTAAATTCGATGATTTTTCGTACTAAACAAACGGCAAGAAAACTTGCTTAAAATGCAATATTATGCGAAATTCTGAGATTTGAAGGCCAAATCACAGATCGTGATAGTACATGAAATAGAATCAAAATATTGGTAAAAATGAATATATTTACGTAGTATCAAACTACATGAAAAACGTGAAAAAAGTCACTATTTAACTATATTTGAGGATTTTAACTTCAATTCATAGAGAGAGGTTTCGTATTATTTAGATCCAAGAAAAGACATATGACAATGCTGTTTCCAATACAAATGATAAAAATCAATGTGTTTTCATTAGAATTAACTAAAATGTTCCAGATTTTCCGTTTATATTACCGAGGGAAGATGTACACGTAAAACCGCTCTAATCCGGCTGAAACGTCGATATATGCAATAAAAACCGAACTTCTCCCCTTTGCAATATCTTACTCAGTATTTTAACGAGAAACAAATAGATGATTGAAAATGAAGTATTTAAGGTTATTATCTAATCAATTATGTGCTTGCATAATTTTTATCGTATATATATGAATTAATACCCATAGACTGAAAATTCACAAAAACGTGGAAAAACGGCAAAATATTGCCTAATTCGATGATATTTTGTTTAAATCGCATAAAGGAAAAGGGGATGATAAACGTCAAAATATTGCTAAATTCGATGATTTTTCGTACTAAACAAACGGCAAGAAAACTTGCCTAAAATGCAATACTATGCGAAATTCTGAGATTTGAAGGCCAAATCACATATCGTGATACTACATGAAATAGAATCGAAATATTGGTAAAAATGAATATATTTACGTAATATCAAACTACATGAAAAGCGTGAAAAAAGTCAATATATAACCATATTTGAGGATTTTAACTTCAAATCATAGAGCGAGGTTTCGTATTATTTAGATCCAAGAAAAGACATATGACAATGTTGTTTCCAATACAAATGATAAAAAACAATGTGTTTTCAATACAATTAACTAAAATGTTCCTGATTTTCCATTTATATTACCGAGGGAAGATGTACACGTAAAACCGCTCTAATCCGGCTGAAACGTCAATATATGCAATAAAAACAGAACTTCTCCTCTTTTCAATATCTTACTCAGTATTTTAACGAGAAACAAATAGTTGATTTAAAATGAAGTATTTAAGGTTATTATCTAATCAATTATGTGTTTGCATCATTTTTATCGTATATATAATGAATTAATACCTATAGACTGAAAATTCACAAAAACGTGGAAAAACGGCAAAATATTCCCTAATTGGATGATATTTTGTTTAAATCACATAAAGGAAAAGGGGATGATAAACGTCAAAATATTGCTAAATTCGATGATTTTTCGTACTAAACAAACGGCAAGAAAACTTGCTTAAAATGCAATATTATGCGAAATTCTGAGATTTGAAGGCCAAATCACATATCGTGATACTACATGAAATAGAATCGAAATATTGGTAAAAATGAATATATTTACGTAGAATCAAACTACATGAAAAACGTAAAAAAAGTCACTATTTAACCATATTTGAGGATTTTAACTTCAAATCATAGAGTGAGGTTTCGTATTATTTAGATCCAAGAAAAGACAAATGACAATGTTGTTTCCAATACAAATGATAAAAATCAATGTGTTTTTATTAGAATTAACTAAAATGTTCCAGATTTTCCGTTTATATTACCGAGGGAAGATGTACACGTAAAACCGCTCTAATCCGGCTGAAACGTCGATATATGCAATAAAAACCGAACTTCTCCCCTTTTCAATATCTTACTCAGTATTTTAACGAGAAACAAATAGATGATTGAAAATGAAGTATTTAAGGTTATTATCTAATCAATTATAGGTTTGCATCATTTTTATCGTATATATATGAAATAATACTCATAGACTGAAAATTCACAAAAACGTGGAAAACGGCAAAATATTGCCTAATTCGATGATATTTTGTTTAAGTCACATAAAGGAAAAGGGGATGATAAACGTCAAAATATTGCTAAATTCGATGATTTTTCGTACTAAACAAACGGCAAGAAAACTTGCTTAAAATGCAATATTATGCGAAATTCTGAGATTTGAAGGCCAAATCACATATCGTGATACTACATGAAATAGAATCGAAATATTGGTAAAAATGAATATATTTACGTAGTATCAAACTACATGAAAAACGTAAACAAAAGTCACTATTTAACCATATTTGAGGATTTTAACTTCAAATCAAAGAATGAGGTTTCGTATTATTTAGATACAAGAAAAGACAAATGACAATGTTGTTTCCAATACAAATGATAAAAATCAATGTGTTTTTATTAGAATTAACTAAAATGTTCCAGATTTTCCGTTTATATTACCGAGGGAAGATGTACACGTAAAACCGCTCTAATCCGGCTGAAACGTCGATATATGCAATAAAAACCGAACTTCTCCCCTTTTCAATATCTTAGTATTTTAACGAGAAACAAATAGATGATTGAAAATGAAGTATTTAAGGTTATTATCTAATCAATTATGTGCTTGCATAATTTTTATCGTATATATATGAATTAATACCCATAGACTGAAAATTCACAAAAATGTGAAGATGTACACGTAAAACCGCTCTAATCCGGCTGAAACGTCGATATATGCAATAAAAACCGAACTTCTCCCCTTTTCAATATCTTACTCAGTATTTTAACGAGAAACAAATAGATGATTGAAAATGAAGTATTTAAGGTTATTATCTAATCAATTATAGGTTTGCATCATTTTTATCGTATATATATGAATTAATACTCATAGACTGAAAATTCACAAAAACGTGGAAAACGGCAAAATATTGCCTAATTCGATGATATTTTGTTTAAGTCACATAAAGGAAAAGGGGATGATAAACGTCAAAATATTGCTAAATTCGATGATTTTTCGTACGAAACAAAATGCAAGAAAACTTGCTTAAATGCAATATTATGCGAAATTCTGAGATTTGAAGGCCAAATCACATATCGTGATACTACATAAAATAAAATCGAAATATTGGTAAAAATGAATATATTTACGTAGTATCAAACTACATGAAAAACGTGAAAAAAGTCACTATTTAACCATATTTGAGGATTTTAACTTCAAATCATAGACCGAGGTTTCGTATTATTTAGATCCAAGAAAAGACATATGACAATGTTGTTTCCAATACAAATGATAAAAATCAATGTGTTTACATTAGTATTAACTAAAATGTTCCTGATTTTCCGTTAATATTACCGATGGAAGATGTACACGAAAATCGCTCTATTCCGGCTGAAACGTCGATATATGCAATAAAAACAGAACTTCTCCCCTTTTCAATATCTTACTCAGTATTTTAACGAGAAACAAATAGATGATTGAAAATGAAGTATTTAAGGTTATTATCTAATCAATTATAGGTTTGCATCATTTTTATCGTATATATATGAATTAATACCCATAGACTGAAAATTCACAAAAACGTGGAAAACGGCAAAATATTGCCTAATTCGATGATATTTTGTTTAAGTCACATAAAGGAAAAGGGGATGATAAACGTCAAAATATTGCTAAATTCGATGATTTTTCGTACGAAACAAAAGGCAAGAAAACTTGCTTAAAATGCAATATTATGTGAAATTCTGAGATTTGAAGGCCAAATCACATATAGTGATACTACATGAAATAGTATCGAAATATTGGTAAAAATGAATATATTTACGTAATATCAAACTACATGAAAAACGTGAAAAAAGTCAATATATAACCATATTTGAGGATTTTAACTTAAAATCACAGAGCGAGGTTTCGTATTATTTAGATCCAAGAAAAGACATATGACAATGTTGTTTCCAATACAAATGATAAAAATCAATGTGTTTTCATTAGTATTAACTAAAATGTTCCTGATTTTCCGTTAATATTACCTATGGAAGATGTACACGAAAATCGCTCTATTCCGGCTGAAACGTCGATAAATGCAATAAAAACAGAACTTCTCCCCTTTTCAATATCTTACTCAGTATTTTAACGAGAAGCAAATAGTTGATTGAAAATGAAGTAATTAAGGTTATTATCTAATCAATTATGTGTTTGCATCATTTTTATCGTATATATAATGAATTAATACCTATAGACGGAAAATTCACAAAAACGTGGAAAAACGGCAAAATATTGCGTAATTCGATGATATTTTGTTTAAATAATATAAAGGAAAAGGAGATGATAAACGTCAAAATATTACTAAATTCGATGATTTTTCGTTCGAAACAAAATGCAAGAAAACTTGCTTAAAATGCAAATTATGCGAAATTCTGAGATTTGAAGGCCAAATCATATATCGTGATACTACATAAAATAAAATCGAAATATTGGTAAAAATGAATATATTTACGTAGTATCAAACTACATGAAAAACGTGAAAAATGTCACTAGTTAACCATATTTGAGGATTTTAACTTCGAATCATAGAGCGAGGTTTCGTATTATTTAGATCCAAGAAAAGACATATGACAATGTTGTTTCCAATACAAATAATAAAAATCAATGTGTTTTCATTAGAATTAACTAAAATGTTCCTGATTTTCCGTTTATATTACCGAGGGAAGATGTACACGTAAAACCGCTCTAATCCGGCTGAAACGTCGATATATGCAATAAAAACCGAATTTCTCCCCTTTTCAATATCTTACTCAGTATTTTAACGAGAAACAAATAGATGATTGAAAATGAAGTATTTAAGGTTATTATCTAATCAATTATAGGTTTGCATCATTTTTATCGTATATATATGAATTAATACCCATAGACTGAAAATTCAAAAAAACGTGGAAAACGGCAAAATATTGCCTAATTCGATGATATTTTGTTTAAGTCACATAAAGGAAAAGGGGATGACAAACGTCAAAATATTGCTAAATTCGATGATTTTTCGTACGAAACAAAATGCAAGAAAACTTGCTTAAAATGCAATATTATGCGAAATTCTGAGATTTGAAGGCCAAATCACATATCGTGATACTACATGAAATAGTATCGAAATATTGGTAAAAATGAATATGTTTACGTAATATCAAACTACATGAAAAACGTGAAAAAAGTCAATATATAACCATATTTGAGGATTTTAACTTCAAATCACAGAGCGAGGTTTCGTATTATTTAGATCCAAGAAATGACATATGACAATGTTGTTTCCAATACAAATGATAAAAATCAATGTGTTTTCATTACAATTAACTAAAATGTTCCTGATTTTACGTTTATATTACCGAAGGAAGATGTACACGTAAAACCGCTCTAATCCGGCTGAAACGTCGATATATGCAATAAAAACAGAACTTCTCCCCTTTTCAATATCTTACTCAGTATTTTAACGAGAAACAAATAGATGATTGAAAATGAAGTATTTAAGGTTATTATCTAATCAATTATGTGTTTGCATAATTTTTATCGTATATATATGAATTAATACCCATAGACTGAAAATTCACAAAAACGTGGAAAAACGGCAAAATATTGCGTAATTCGATGATATTTTGTTTAAATCAAATAAAGGAAAAGGGGATGATAAAAGTCAAAATATTGCTAAATTCGATGATTTTTCGTACGAAACAAAATGGAAGAAAACTTGCTTAAAATGCAATATTATGCGAAATTCTGAGATTTGAAGGCCAAATCACATATCGTGATAGTACATGAAATAGAATCAAAATATTGGTAAAAATGAATATATTTACGTAGTATCAAACTACATGAAAAATGTGAAAAAAGTCACTATTTAACCATATTTGAGGATTTTAACTTCAAATCATAGAGAGAGGTTTCGTATTATTTAGATCCAAGAAAAGACATATGACAATGCTGTTTCCAATACAAATGATAAAAATCAATGTGTTTTCATTAGAATTAACTAAAATGTTCCAGATTTTCCGTTTATACTACCGAGGGAAGATATACAAGTAAAACCGCTCTAATCCGGCTGAAACGTCGATATATGCAATAAAAACCGAACTTCTCCCCTTTTCAATATCTTACTCAGTATTTTAACGAGAAACAAATAAATGATTGAAAATGAAGTATTTAAGGTTATTACCTAATCAATTATGTGCTTGCATAATTTTTATCGTATATATATGAATTAATACCCATAGACTGAAAATTTACAAAAACGTGGAAAAACGGCAAAATATTGCCTAATTCGATGATATTTTGTTTAAATCGCATAAAGGAAAAGGGGATGATAAACGTCAAAATATTGCTAAATTCGATGATTTTTCGTACGAAACAAAATGCAAGAAAACTTGCTTAAATTGCAATATTATGCGAAATTCTGAGATTTGAAGGCCAAATCACATATCGTGATACTACATGAAATAGAATCGAAATATTGGTAAAAATGAATATATTTACGTAGTATCAAACTACATGAAAAACGTGAAAAAAGTCACTATTTAACCATATTTGAGGATTTTAACTTCAAATCATAGAGAGAGGTTTCGTATTATTTAGATCCAAGAAAAGACATATGACAATGCTGTTTCCAATACAAATGATAAAAATCAATGTGTTTTCATTAGAATTAACTAAAATGTTCCAGATTTTCCGTTTATACTACCGAGGGAAGATGTACAAGTAAAACCGCTCTAATCCGGCTGAAACGTCGATATATGCAATAAAACCCGAACTTCTCCCCTTTTCAATATCTTACTCAGTATTTTAACGAGAAACAAATAGATGATTGAAAATGAAGTATTTAAGGTTATTATCTAATCAATTATGTGCTTGCATAATTTTTATCGTATATATATGAATTAATACCCATAGACTGAAAATTTACAAAAACGTGGAAAAACGGCAAAATATTGCCTAATTCGATGATATTTTGTTTAAATCGCATAAAGGAAAAGGGGATGATAAACGTCAAAATATTGCTAAATTAGATGATTTTTCGTACGAAACAAAATGCAAGAAAACTTGCTTAAATTGCAATAATATGCGAAATTCTGAGATTTGAAGGCCAAATCACATATCGTGATACTACATGAAATAGAATCGAAATATTGGTAAAAATGAATATATTTACGTAGTATCAAACTACATGAAAAACGTGAAAAAAGTCACTATTTAACCATATTTGAGGATTTTAACTTCAAATCATAGAGAGAGGTTTCGTATTATTTAGATCCAAGAAAAGACATATGACAATGCTGTTTCCAATACAAATGATAAAAATCCATGTGTTTTCATTAGAATTAACTAAAATGTTCCAGATTTTCCGTTTATATTACCGAAGGAAGATGTACACGTAAAACCGCTCTAATCCGGCTGAAACGTCGATATATGCAATAAAAACCGAACTTCTCCCCTTTGCAATATCTTACTCAGTATTTTAACGAGAAACAAATAGATGATTGAAAATGAAGTATTTAAGGTTATTATCTAATCAATTATGTGCTTACATAATTTTTAGCGTATATATATAAATTAATACCCATAGACTGAAAATTCACAAAAACGTGGAAAAACGGCAAAATATTGCCTAATTCGATGATATTTTGTTTAAATCACATAAAGGAAAAGGGGATGATATACGTCAAAATATTGCTAAATTCGATGATTTTTCGTACTAAACAAACGGCAAGAAAACTTGCTTAAAATGCAATATTATGCGAAATTCTGAGATTTGAAGGCCAAATCACATATCGTGATACTACATGAAATAGAATCGAAATACTGGTAAAAATGAATATATTTACGTAGTATCAAACTACATGAAAAACGTGAAAAAAGTCAATATATAACCATATTTGAGGATTTTAACTTCAAATCACAGAGCGAGGTTTCGTATTATTTAGATCCAAGAAAAGACATATGACAATGTTGTTTCCAATACAAATGATAAAAATCATTGTGTTTTCATTACAATTAACTAAAATGTTCCTGATTTTCCGTTTATATTACCGAGGGAAGATGTACACGTAAAACCGCTGTAATCCGGCTGATACGTCGATATATGCAATAAAAACAGAACTTCTCCCCTTTTCAATATCTTACTCAGTATTTTAACGAGAAACAAATAGTTGATTGAAAATGAAGTATTTAAGGTTATTATCTAATCAATTATGTGTTTGCATCATTTTTATCGTATATATAATGAATTAATACCTATAGACTGAAAATTCACAAAAACGTGGAAAAACGGCAAAATATTGCGTAATTCGATGATATTTTGTTTAAATCAAATAAAGGAAAGGGGATGATAAAAGTCAAAATATTGCTAAATTCGATGATTTTTCGTACGAAACAAAATGCAAGAAAACTTGCTTAAAATGCAATATTATGCGAAATTCTGAGATTTGAAGGCCAAATCACATATCGTGATAGTACATGAAATAGAATCAAAATATTGGTAAAAATGAATATATTTACGTAGTATCAAACTACATGAAAAACGTGAAAAAAGTCACTATTTAACCATATTTGCGGATTTTAACTTCAATTCATAGAGAGAGGTTTCGTTATTTTTAGATCCAAGAAAAGACAAATGACAATGCTGTTTCCAATACAAATGATAAAAATCAATGTGTTTTCATTAGAATTAACTAAAATGTTCCAGATTTTCCGTTTATATTACCGAGGGAAGATGCACACGTAAAACCGCTCTAATCCGGCTGAAACGTCGATATATGCAATAAAAACCGAACTTCTCCCCTTTTCAATATCTTACTCAGTATTTTAACGAGAAACAAATAGATGATTGAAAATGAAGTATTTAAGGTTATTATCTAATCAATTATAGGTTTGCATCATTTTTATCGTATATATATGAATTAATACCCATAGACTGAAAATTCACAAAAACGTGGAAAACGGCAAAATATTGCCTAATTCGATGATATTTTGTTTAAGTCACATAAAGGAAAAGGGGATGATAAACGTCCAAATATTGCTAAATTCGATGATTTTTCGTACGAAACAAAAGGCAAGAAAACTTGCTTAAAATGCAATATTATGCGAAATTCTGAGATTTGAAGGCCAAATCACATATCGTGATACTACATGTAATAGAATCGAAATATTGGTAAAAATGAATATATTTACGTAGTATCAAACTACATGAAAAACGTGAAAAAAGTCACCATTTAACCATATTTGAGGATTTTAACTTCAAATCATTGAGCGAGGTTTCGTATTATTTAGATCCAAGAAAATACATATGACAATGTTGTTTCCAATACAAATGATAAAAATCAATGTGTTTTCATTACAATTAACTAAAATGTTCCTGATTTTTCGTTTATATTACTGAGGGAAGATGTACACGTAAAACCGCTCTAATCCGGCTGAAACGTCGATATATGCAATAAAAACCGAACTTCTCCCCTTTTCAATATCTTACTCAGTATTTTAACTGGAAACAAATAGATGATTGAAAATAAAGTATTTAAGGTTATTATCTAATCAATTATGTGTTTGCTTAATTTTTATCGTATATATATGAATTAATACCCATAGACTGAATATTCACAAAAACGTGGAAAACGGCAAAATATTGCCTAATTCGAAGGTATTTTGTTTAGGTCACATAAAGGAAAAGGGGATGATAAACGTCAAAATATTGCTAAATTCGATGATTTTTCGTACGAAACAAAATGCAAGAAAACTTGCTTAAAATGCAATATTATGCGAAATTCTGAGATTTGAAGGCCAAATCACATATCGTGATACTACATGAAATAGTATCGAAATATTGGTAAAAATGAATATATTTACGTAATATCAAACTACATGAAAAACGTGAAAAAAGTCAATATATAACCATATTTGAGGATTTTAACTTCAAATCACAGAGCGAGGTTTCGTATTATTTAGATCCAAGAAAAGACATATGACAATGTTTTTTCCAATACAAATGATAAAAATCAATGTGTTTTCATTACAATTAACTAAAATGTTCCTGATTTTCCGTTTATATTACCGAAGGAAGATGTACACGTAAAACCGCTCTAATCCGGCTGAAACGTCGATATATGCAATAAAAACAGAACTTCTCCCCTTTTCAATATCTTACTCAGTATTTTAACGAGAAACAAATAGATGATTGAAAATGAAGTATTTAAGGTTATTATCTAATCAATTATGTGTTTGCATAATTTTTATCGTATATATATGAATTAATACCCATAGACTGAATATTCACAAAAACGTGGAAAAGGGCAAAATATTGCCTAATTCGAAGGTATTTTGTTTAAGTCACATAAAGGAAAAGGGGATGATAAACGTCAAAATATTGCTAAATTCGATGATTTTTCGTACGAAACAAAATGCAAGAAAACTTGCTTAAAATGCAATATTAAGCGAAATTCTGAGATTTGAAGGCCAAATCACATATCGTGATACTACATGAAATAGTATCGAAATATTGGTAAAAATTAATATATTTAAGTAATATCAAACTACATGAAAAACGTGAAAAAAGTCAATATATAACCATATTTGAGGATTTTAACTTCAAATCACAGAGCGAGGTTTCGTATTATTTAGATCCAAGAAAAGACATATGACAATGTTGTTTCCAATACAAATGATAAAAATCATTGTGTTTTCATTACAATTAACTAAAATGTTCCTGATTTTCCGTTTATATTACCGAAAGAAGATGTACACGTAAAACCGCTCTAATCCGGCTGATACGTCAATATATGCAATAAAAACAGAACTTCTCCCCTTTTCAATATCTTACTCAGTATTTTAACGAGAAACAAATAGTTGATTGAAAATGAAGTATTTAAGGTTATTATCTAATCAATTATGTGTTTGCATCATTTTTATCGTATATATAATGAATTAATACCTATAGACTGAAAATTCACAAAAACGTGGAAAAACGGCAAAATATTGCGTAATTCGATGATATTTTGTTTAAATCAAATAAAGGAAAGGGGATGATAAAAGTCAAAATATTGCTAAATTCGATGATTTTTCGTACGAAACAAAATGCAAGAAAACTTGCTTAAAATGCAATATTATGCGAAATTCTGAGATTTGAAGGCCAAATCACATATCGTGATAGTACATGAAATAGAATCAAAATATTGGTAAAAATGAATATATTTACGTAGTATCAAACTACATGAAAAACGTGAAAAAAGTCACTATTTAACCATATTTGAGGATTTTAACTTCAATTCATAGAGAGAGGTTTCGTATTATTTAGATCCAAGAAAAGACATATGACAATGCTGTTTCCAATACAAATGATAAAAATCAATGTGTTTTCATTAGAATTAACTAAAATGTTCCAGATTTTCCGTTTATACTACCGAGGGAAGATGTACACGTAAAACCGCTCTAATCCGGCTGAAACGTCGATATATGCAATAAAAACCGAACCTCTCCCCTTTTCAATATCTTACTCAGTATTTGAACGAGAAACAAATAGATGATTGAAAATGAAGTATTTAAGGTTATTATCTAATCAATTATGTGCTTGCATAATTTTTATCGTATATATATGAATTAATACCCATAGACTGAAAATTTATAAAAACGTGGAAAAACGGCAAAATATTGCCTAATTCGATGAAATTTTGTTTAAATCGCATAAAGGAAAAGGGGATGATAAACGTCAAAATATTGCTAAATTCGATGATTTTTCGTACGAAACAAAATGCAAGAAAACTTGCTTAAATTGCAATATTATGCGAAATTCTGAGATTTGAAGGCCAAATCACATATCGTGATACTACATGAAATAGAATCGAAATATTGGTAAAAATGAATATATTTACGTAGTATCAAACTACACGAAAAACGTGAAAAAAGTCACTATTTAACCATATTTGAGGATTTTAACTTCAAATCATAGAGAGAGGTTTCGTATTATTTAGATCCAAGAAAAGACATATGACAATGCTGTTTCCAATACAAATGATAAAAATCAATGTGTTTTCATTAGAATTAAGTAAAATGTTCCAGATTTTCCGTTTATATTACCGAGGGAAGATGTACACGTAAAACCGCTCTAATCCGGCTGAAACGTCGATATATGCAATAAAAACCGAACTTCTCCCCTTTGCAATATCTTACTCAGTATTTTAACGAGAAACAAATAGATGATTGAAAATGAAGTATTTAAGGTTATTATCTAATCAATTATGTGCTTGCATAATTTTTATCGTATATATATGAATTAATACCCATAGACTGAAAATTCACAAAAACGTGGAAAAACCGGCAAAATATTGCCTAATTCGATGATATTTTGTTTAAATCACATAAAGGAAAAGGGGATGATAAACGTCAAAATATTGCTAAATTCGATGATTTTTCGTACTAAACAAACGGCAAGAAAACTTGCTTAAAATGCAATACTATGCGAAATTCTGAGATTTGAAGGCCAAATCACATATCGTGATACTACATGAAATAGAATCGAAATATTGGTAAAAATGAATATATTTACGTAATATCAAACTACATGAAAAGCGTGAAAAAAGTCAATATATAACCATATTTGAGGATTTTAACTTCAAATCATAGAGCGAGGTTTCGTATTATTTAGATCCAAGAAAAGACATATGACAATGTTGTTTCCAATACAAATGATAAAAAACAATGTGTTTTCAATACAATTAACTAAAATGTTCCTGATTTTCCGTTTATATTACCGAGGGAAGATGTACACGTAAAACCGCTCTAATCCGGCTGAAACGTCAATATATGCAATAAAAACAGAACTTCTCCTCTTTTCAATATCTTACTCAGTATTTTAACGAGAAACAAATAGTTGATTTAAAATGAAGTATTTAAGGTTATTATCAAATCAATTATGTGTTTGCATCATTTTTATCGTATATATAATGAATTAATACCTATAGACTGAAAATTCACAAAAACGTGGAAAAACGGCAAAATATTCCCTAATTGGATGATATTTTGTTTAAATCACATAAAGGAAAAGGGGATGATAAACGTCAAAATATTGCTAAATTCGATGATTTTTCGTACTAAACAAACGGCAAGAAAACTTGCTTAAAATGCAATATTATGCGAAATTCTGAGATTTGAAGGCCAAATCACAGATCGTGATAGTACATGAAATAGAATCAAAATATTGGTAAAAATGAATATATTTACGTAGTATCAAACTACATGAAAAACGTGAAAAAAGTCACTATTTAACTATATTTGAGGATTTTAACTTCAATTCATAGAGAGAGGTTTCGTATTATTTAGATCCAAGAAAAGACATATGACAATGCTGTTTCCAATACAAATGATAAAAATCAATGTGTTTTCATTAGAATTAACTAAAATGTTCCAGATTTTCCGTTTATATTACCGAGGGAAGATGTACACGTAAAACCGCTCTAATCCGGCTGAAACGTCGATATATGCAATAAAAACCGAACTTCTCCCCTTTGCAATATCTTACTCAGTATTTTAACGAGAAACAAATAGATGATTGAAAATGAAGTATTTAAGGTTATTATCTAATCAATTATGTGCTTGCATAATTTTTATCGTATATATATGAATTAATACCCATAGACTGAAAATTCACAAAAACGTGGAAAAACGGCAAAATATTGCCTAATTCGATGATATTTTGTTTAAATCGCATAAAGGAAAAGGGGATGATAAACGTCAAAATATTGCTAAATTCGATGATTTTTCGTACTAAACAAACGGCAAGAAAACTTGCCTAAAATGCAATACTATGCGAAATTCTGAGATTTGAAGGCCAAATCACATATCGTGATACTACATGAAATAGAATCGAAATATTGGTAAAAATGAATATATTTACGTAATATCAAACTACATGAAAAGCGTGAAAAAAGTCAATATATAACCATATTTGAGGATTTTAACTTCAAATCATAGAGCGAGGTTTCGTATTATTTAGATCCAAGAAAAGACATATGACAATGTTGTTTCCAATACAAATGATAAAAAACAATGTGTTTTCAATACAATTAACTAAAATGTTCCTGATTTTCCATTTATATTACCGAGGGAAGATGTACACGTAAAACCGCTCTAATCCGGCTGAAACGTCAATATATGCAATAAAAACAGAACTTCTCCTCTTTTCAATATCTTACTCAGTATTTTAACGAGAAACAAATAGTTGATTTAAAATGAAGTATTTAAGGTTATTATCTAATCAATTATGTGTTTGCATCATTTTTATCGTATATATAATGAATTAATACCTATAGACTGAAAATTCACAAAAACGTGGAAAAACGGCAAAATATTCCCTAATTGGATGATATTTTGTTTAAATCACATAAAGGAAAAGGGGATGATAAACGTCAAAATATTGCTAAATTCGATGATTTTTCGTACTAAACAAACGGCAAGAAAACTTGCTTAAAATGCAATATTATGCGAAATTCTGAGATTTGAAGGCCAAATCACATATCGTGATACTACATGAAATAGAATCGAAATATTGGTAAAAATGAATATATTTACGTAGTATCAAACTACATGAAAAACGTAAACAAAAGTCACTATTTAACCATATTTGAGGATTTTAACTTCAAATCAAAGAATGAGGTTTCGTATTATTTAGATACAAGAAAAGACAAATGACAATGTTGTTTCCAATACAAATGATAAAAATCAATGTGTTTTTATTAGAATTAACTAAAATGTTCCAGATTTTCCGTTTATATTACCGAGGGAAGATGTACACGTAAAACCGCTCTAATCCGGCTGAAACGTCGATATATGCAATAAAAACCGAACTTCTCCCCTTTTCAATATCTTAGTATTTTAACGAGAAACAAATAGATGATTGAAAATGAAGTATTTAAGGTTATTATCTAATCAATTATGTGCTTGCATAATTTTTATCGTATATATATGAATTAATACCCATAGACTGAAAATTCACAAAAATGTGAAGATGTACACGTAAAACCGCTCTAATCCGGCTGAAACGTCGATATATGCAATAAAAACCGAACTTCTCCCCTTTTCAATATCTTACTCAGTATTTTAACGAGAAACAAATAGATGATTGAAAATGAAGTATTTAAGGTTATTATCTAATCAATTATAGGTTTGCATCATTTTTATCGTATATATATGAATTAATACTCATAGACTGAAAATTCACAAAAACGTGGAAAACGGCAAAATATTGCCTAATTCGATGATATTTTGTTTAAGTCACATAAAGGAAAAGGGGATGATAAACGTCAAAATATTGCTAAATTCGATGATTTTTCGTACGAAACAAAATGCAAGAAAACTTGCTTAAATGCAATATTATGCGAAATTCTGAGATTTGAAGGCCAAATCACATATCGTGATACTACATAAAATAAAATCGAAATATTGGTAAAAATGAATATATTTACGTAGTATCAAACTACATGAAAAACGTGAAAAAAGTCACTATTTAACCATATTTGAGGATTTTAACTTCAAATCATAGACCGAGGTTTCGTATTATTTAGATCCAAGAAAAGACATATGACAATGTTGTTTCCAATACAAATGATAAAAATCAATGTGTTTACATTAGTATTAACTAAAATGTTCCTGATTTTCCGTTAATATTACCGATGGAAGATGTACACGAAAATCGCTCTATTCCGGCTGAAACGTCGATATATGCAATAAAAACAGAACTTCTCCCCTTTTCAATATCTTACTCAGTATTTTAACGAGAAACAAATAGATGATTGAAAATGAAGTATTTAAGGTTATTATCTAATCAATTATAGGTTTGCATCATTTTTATCGTATATATATGAATTAATACCCATAGACTGAAAATTCACAAAAACGTGGAAAACGGGAAAATATTGCCTAATTCGATGATATTTTGTTTAAGTCACATAAAGGAAAAGGGGATGATAAACGTCAAAATATTGCTAAATTCGATGATTTTTCGTACGAAACAAAAGGCAAGAAAACTTGCTTAAAATGCAATATTATGTGAAATTCTGAGATTTGAAGGCCAAATCACATATAGTGATACTACATGAAATAGTATCGAAATATTGGTAAAAATGAATATATTTACGTAATATCAAACTACATGAAAAACGTGAAAAAAGTCAATATATAACCATATTTGAGGATTTTAACTTAAAATCACAGAGCGAGGTTTCGTATTATTTAGATCCAAGAAAAGACATATGACAATGTTGTTTCCAATACAAATGATAAAAATCAATGTGTTTTCATTACAATTAACTAAAATGTTCCTGATTTTCCATTTATATTACCGAAGGAAGATGTACACGTAAAACCGCTCTAATCCGGCTGAAACGTCTATATATGCAATAAAAACAGAACTTCTCCCCTTTTCAATATCTTACTCAGTATTTTAACGAGAAACAAATAGATGATTGAAAATGAAGTATTTAAGGTTATTATCTAATCAATTATGTGTTTGCATAATTTTTATCGTATATATATGAATTAAAACCCATAGACTGAATACTCACAAAAACGTGGAAAACGGCAAAATATTGCCTAATTCGAAGGTATTTTGTTTAAGTCACATAAAGGAAAAGGGGATGATAAACGTCAAAATATTGCTAAATTCGATGATTTTTCGTACGAAACAAAATGCAAGAAAACTTGCTTAAATTGCAATATTATGCGAAATTCTGAGATTTGAAGGCCAAATCACATATCGTGATACTACATGAAATAGAATCGAAATATTGGAAAAAATGAATATATTTACGTAGTATCAAACTACATGAAAAACTTGAAAAAAGTCACTATTTAACCATATTTGAGGATTTGAACTTCAAATCATAGAGAGAGGTTTCGTATTATTTACATCCAAGAAAAGACATATGACAATGCTGTTTCCAATACAAATGATAAAAATCAATGTGTTTTCATTAGAATTAACTAAAATGTTCCAGATTTTCCGTTTATATTACCGAGGGAAGATGTACACGTAAAACCGCTCTAATCCGGCTGAAACGTCGATATATGCAATAAAAACCGAACTTCTCCCCTTTTCAATATCTTACTCAGTATTTTAACGAGAAACAAATAGATGATTGAAAATGAAGTATTTAAGGTTATTATCTAATCAATTATAGGTTTGCATCATTTTTATCGTATATATATGAATTAATACTCATAGACTGAAAATTCACAAAAACGTGGGAAACGGCAAAATATTGCCTAATTCGATGATATTTTGTTTAAGTCACATAAAGGAAAAGGGGATGATAAACGTCAAAATATTGCTAAATTCGATGATTTTTCGTACGAAACAAAATGCAAGAAAACTTGCTTAAATGCAATATTATGCGAAATTCTGAGATTTGAAGGCCAAATCACATATCGTGATACTACATAAAATAAAATCGAAATATTGGTAAAAATGAATATATTTACGTAGTATCAAACTACATGAAAAACGTAAAAAAAGTCACTATTTAACCATATTTGAGGATTTTAACTTCAAATCATAGAGTGAGGTTTCGTATTATTTAGATCCAAGAAAAGACAAATGACAATGTTGTTTCGAATACAAATGATAAAAATCAATGTGTTTTTATTAGAATTAACTAAAATGTTCCAGATTTTCCGTTTATATTACCGAGGGAAGATGTACACGTAAAACCGCTCTAATCCGGCTGAAACGTCGATATATGCAATAAAAACCGAACTTCTCCCCTTTTCAATATCTTACTCAGTATTTTAACGAGAAACAAATAGATGATTGAAAATGAAGTATTTAAGGTTATTATCTAATCAATTATGTGCTTGCATAATTTTTATCGTATTTATATGAATTAATACCCATAGACTGAAAATTCACAAAAATGTGAAGATGTACACGTAAACCGCTCTAATCCGGCTGAAACGTCGATATATGCAATAAAAACCGAACTTCTCCCCTTTTCAATATCTTACTCAGTATTTTAACGAGAAACAAATAGATGATTGAAAAAGAAGTATTTAAGGTTATTATCTAATCAATTATAGGTTTGCATCATTTTTATCGTATATATATGAATTAATACTCATAGACTGAAAATTCACAAAAACGTGGAAAACGGCAAAATATTGCCTAATTCGATGATATTTTGTTTAAGTCACATAAAGGAAAAGGGGATGATAAACGTCAAAATATTGCTAAATTCGATGATTTTTCGTACGAAACAAAATGCAAGAAAACTTGCTTAAATGCAATATTATGCGAAATTCTGAGATTTGAAGGCCAAATCACATATCGTGATACTACATGAAATAGAATCGAAATATTGGTAAAAATGAATATATTTACGTAGTATCAAACTACATGAAAAACGTAAAAAAAGTCACTATTTAACCATATTTGAGGATTTTAACTTCAAATCATAGACCGAGGTTTCGTATTATTTAGATCCAAGAAAAGACATATGACAATATTGTTTCCAATACAAATGATAAAAATCAATGTGTTTTCATTAGTATTAACTAAAATGTTCCTGATTTTCCGTTAATATTACCGATGGAAGATGTACACGAAAATCGCTCTATTCCGGCTGAAACGTCGATATATGCAATAAAAACAGAACTTCTCCCCTTTTCAATATCTTACTCAGTATTTTAACGAGAAACAAATAGTTGATTGAAAATGAAGTAATTAAGGTTATTATCTAATCAATTATGTGTTTGCATCATTTTTATCGTATATATATGAATTAATACACATAGACTGAAAATTCACAAAAACGTGGAAAAACGGCAAAATATTGCGTAATTCGATGATATTTTGTTTAAATAATATAAAGGAAAAGGAGACGATAAACGTCAAAATATTGCTAAATTCGATGATTTTTCGTACGAAACAAAATGCAAGAAAACTTGCTTAAAATGCAAATTATGCGAAATTCTGAGATTTGAAGGCCAAATCACATATCGTGATACTACATGAAATAAAATCGAAATATTGGTAAAAATTAATATATTTACGTAGTATCAAACTACATGAAAAACGTGAAAAAAGTCACTAGTTAACCATATGTGAGGATTTTAACTTCAAATCATAGAGCGAGGTTTCGTATTATTTAGATCCAAGAAAAGACATATGACAATGTTGTTTCCAATACAAATGATAAAAATCAATGTGTTTTCATTAGAATTAACTAAAATGTTCCAGATTTTCCGTTTATATTACCGAGGGAAGATGTACACGTAAAACCGCTCTAATCCGGCTGAAACGTCGATATATGCAATAAAAACCGAACTTCTCCCCTTTGCAATATCTTACTCAGTATTTTAACGACAACAAATAGATGATTGAAAATGAAGTATTTAAGGTTATTATCTAATCAATTATGTGCTTGCATAATTTTTATCGTATATATATGAATTAATACCCATAGACTGAAAATTCACAAAAACGTGGAAAAACGGCAAAATATTGCCTAATTCGATGATATTTTGTTTATATCACATAAAGGAAAAGGGGATGATAAACGTCAAAATATTGCTAAATTCGATGATTTTTCGTACTAAACAAACGGCAAGAAAACTTGCTTAAAATGCAATATTATGCGAAATTCTGAGATTTGAAGGCCAAATCACATATCGTGATACTACATGAAATAGAATCGAAATATTGGTAAAAATGAATATATTTACGTAGTATCAAACTACATGAAAAACGTAAAAAAAGTCACTATTTAACCATATTTGAGGATTTTAACTTCAAATCATAGAGTGAGGTTTCGTATTATTTAGATCCAAGAAAAGACAAATGACAATGTTGTTTCGAATACAAATGATAAAAATCAATGTGTTTTTATTAGAATTAACTAAAATGTTCCAGATTTTCCGTTTATATTACCGAGGGAAGATGTACACGTAAAACCGCTCTAATCCGGCTGAAACGTCGATATATGCAATAAAAACCGAACTTCTCCCCTTTTCAATATCTTACTCAGTATTTTAACGAGAAACAAATAGATGATTGAAAATGAAGTATTTAAGGTTATTATCTAATCAATTATGTGCTTGCATAATTTTTATCGTATATATATGAATTAATACCCATAGACTGAAAATTCACAAAAATGTGAAGATGTACACGTAAAACCGCTCTAATCCGGCTGAAACGTCGATATATGCAATAAAAACCGAACTTCTCCCCTTTTCAATATCTTACTCAGTATTTTAACGAGAAACAAATAGATGATTGAAAATGAAGTATTTAAGGTTATTATCTAATCAATTATAGGTTTGCATCATTTTTATCGTATATATATGAATTAATACTCATAGACTGAAAATTCACATAAACGTGGAAAACGGCAAAATATTGCCTAATTCGATGATATTTTGTTTAAGTCACATAAAGGAAAAGGGGATGATAAACGTCAAAATATTGCTAAATTCGATGATTTTTCGTACGAAACAAAATGCAAGAAAACTTGCTTAAATGCAATATTATGCGAAATTCTGAGATTTGAAGGCCAAATCACATATCGTGATACTACATAAAATAAAATCGAAATATTGGTAAAAATGAATATATTTACGTAGTATCAAACTACATGAAAAACGTGAAAAAAGTCACTATATAACCATATTTGAGGATTTTAACTTCAAATCATAGACTGAGGTTTCGTATTATTTAGATCCAAGAAAAGACATATGACAATATTGTTTCCAATACAAATGATAAAAATCAATGTGTTTTCATTAGTATTAACTAAAATGTTCCTGATTTTCCGTTAATATTACCGATGGAAGATGTACACGAAAATCGCTCTATTCCGGCTGAAACGTCGATATATGCAATAAAAACAGAACTTCTCCCCTTTTCAATATCTTACTCAGTATTTTAACGAGAAACAAATAGTTGATTGAAAATGAAGTAATTAAGGTTATTATCTAATCAATTATGTGTTTGCATCATTTTTATCGTATATATAATGAATTAATACCTATAGACTGAAAATTCACAAAAACGTGGAAAAACGGCAAAATATTGCGAAATTCGATGATATTTTGTTTAAATAATATAAAGGAAAAGGAGATGATAAACGTCAAAATATTGCTAAATTCGATGATTTTTCGTACGAAACAAAATGCAAGAAAACTTGCTTAAAATGCAAATTATGCGAAATTCTGAGATTTGAAGGCCAAATCACATATCGTGATACTACATGAAATAAAATCGAAATATTGGTAAAAATGAATATATTTACGTAGTATCAAACTACATGAAAAACGTGAAAAAATCACTAGTAAACCATATTTGAGGATTTTAACTTCAAATCATAGAGCGAGGTTTCGTATTATTTAGATCCAAGAAAAGACATATGACAATGTTGTTTCCAATACAAATGATAAAAATCAATGTGTTTTCATTAGAATTAACTAAAATGTTCCTGATTTTCCGTTTATATTACCGAGGGAAGATGTACACGTAAAACCGCTCTAATCCGACTGAAACGTCGATATATGCAATAAAAACCGAACTTCTCCCCTTTTCAATATCTTACTCAGTATTTTAACGAGAAACAAATAGATGATTGAAAATTAAGTATTTAAGGTTATTATCTAATCAATTATAGGTTTGCATCATTTTTATCGTATATATATGAATTAATACCCATAGACTGAAAATTCACAAAAACGTGGAAAACGGCAAAATATTGCCTAATTCGATGATATTTTGTTTAAGTCACATAAAGGAAAAGGGGATGATAAACGTCAAAATATTGCTAAATTCGATGATTTTTCGTACGAAACAAAAGGCAAGAAAACTTGCTTAAAATGCAATATTATGCGAAATTCTGAGATTTGAAGGCCAAATCACATATCGTGATACTACATGAAATAGTATCGAAATATTGGTAAAAATGAATATATTTACGTAATGAAAAACGTGAAAAAAGTCAATATATAACCATATTTGAGGATTTTAACTTAAAATCACAGAGCGAGGTTTCGTATTATTTAGATCCAAGAAAAGACATATGACAATGTTGTTTCCAATACAAATGATAAAAATCAATGTGTTTTCATTACAATTAACTAAAATGTTCCTGATTTTCCGTTTATATTACCGAAGGAAGATGTACACGTAAAACCGCTCTAATCCGGCTGAAACGTCGATATATGCAATAAAAACAGAACTTCTCCCCTTTTCAATATCTTACTCAGTATTTTAACGAGAAACAAATAGATGATTGAAAATGAAGTATTTAAGGTTATTATCTAATCATTTATGTGCTTGCATAATTTTTATCGTATATATATGAATTAATACCCATAGACTGAAAATTCACAAAAACGTGGAAAAACGGCAAAATATTGCCTAATTCGATGATATTTTGTTTAAATCACATAAAGGAAAAGAGGATGATAAACGTCAAAATATTGCTAAATTCGATGATTTTTCGTACTAAACAAACGGCAAGAAAACTTGCTTAAAATGCAATATTATGCGAAATTCTGAGATTTGAAGGCCAAATCACATATCGTGATACTACATGAAATAGAATCGAAATATTGGTAAAAATGAATATATTTACGTAGTATCAAACTACATGAAAAACGTAAAAAAAGTCACTATTTAACCATATTTGAGGATTTTAACTTCAAATCATAGAGTGAGGTTTCGTATTATTTAGATCCAAGAAAAGACAAATGACAATGTTGTTTCGAATACAAATGATAAAAATCAATGTGTTTTTATTAGAATTAACTAAAATGTTCCAGATTTTCCGTTTATATTACCGAGGGAAGATGTACACGTAAAACCGCTCTAATCCGGCTGAAACGTCGATATATGCAATAAAAACCGAACTTCTCCCCTTTTCAATATCTTACTCAGTATTTTAACGAGAAACAAATAGATGATTGAAAATGAAGTATTTAAGGTTATTATCTAATCAATTATGTGCTTGCATAATTTTTATCGTATATATATGAATTAATACCCATAGACTGAAAATTCACAAAAATGTGAAGATGTACACGTAAAACCGCTCTAATCCGGCTGAAACGTCGATATATGCAATAAAAACCGAACTTCTCCCCTTTTCAATATCTTACTCAGTATTTTAACGAGAAACAAATAGATGATTGAAAATGAAGTATTTAAGGTTATTATCTAATCATTTATAGGTTTGCATCATTTTTATCGTATATATATGAATTAATACTCATAGACTGAAAATTCACAAAAACGTGGAAAACGGCAAAATATTGCCTAATTCGATGATATTTTGTTTAAGTCACATAAAGGAAAAGGGGATGATAAACGTCAAAATATTGCTAAATTCGATGATTTTTCGTACGAAACAAAATGCAAGAAAACTTGCTTAAATGCAATATTATGCGAAATTCTGAGATTTGAAGGCCAAATCACATATCGTGATACTACATAAAATAAAATCGAAATATTGGTAAAAATGAATATATTTACGTAGTATCAAACTACATGAAAAACGTGAAAAAAGTCACTATTTAACCATATTTGAGGATTTTAACTTCAAATCATAGACCGAGGTTTCGTATTATTTAGATCCAAGAAAAGACATATGACAATGTTGTTTCCAATACAAATGATAAAAATCAATGTGTTTTCATTAGTATTAACTAAAATGTTCCTTATTTTCCGTTAATATTACCGATGGAAGATGTACACGAAAATCGCTCTATTCCGGCTGAAACGTCGATATATGCAATAAAAACAGAACTTCTCCCCTTTTCAATATCTTACTCAGTATTTTAACGAGAAACAAATAGTTGATTGAAAATGAAGTAATTAAGGTTATTATCTAATCAATTATGTGTTTGCATCATTTTTATCGTATATATAATGAATTAATACCTATAGACTGAAAATTCACAAAAACTTGGAAAAACGGCAAAATATTGCGTAATTCGATGATATTTTGTTAAAATAATATAAAGGAAAAGGAGATGATAAACGTCAAAATATTGCTAAATTCGATGATTTTTCGTACGAAACAAAATGCAAGAAAACTTGCTTAAAATGCAAATTATGCGAAATTCTGAGATTTGAAGGCCAAATCACATATCGTGATACTACATGAAATAAAATCGAAATATTGGTAAAAATGAATATATTTACGTAGTATCAAACTACATGAAAAACGTGAAAAAATCACTAGTAAACCATATTTGAGGATTTTAACTTCAAATCATAGAGCGAGGTTTCGTATTATTTAGATCCAAGAAAAGACATATGACAATGTTGTTTCCAATACAAATGATAAAAATCAATGTGTTTTCATTAGAATTAACTAAAATGTTCCTGATTTTCCGTTTATATTACCGAGGGAAGATGTACACGTAAAACCGCTCTAATCCGACTGAAACGTCGATATATGCAATAAAAACCGAACTTCTCCCCTTTTCAATATCTTACTCAGTATTTTAACGAGAAACAAATAGATGATTGAAAATTAAGTATTTAAGGTTATTATCTAATCAATTATAGGTTTGCATCATTTTTATCGTATATATATGAATTAATACCCATAGACTGAAAATTCACAAAAACGTGGAAAACGGCAAAATATTGCCTAATTCGATGATATTTTGTTTAAGTCACATAAAGGAAAAGGGGATGATAAACGTCAAAATATTGCTAAATTCGATGATTTTTCGTACGAAACAAAAGGCAAGAAAACTTGCTTAAAATGCAATATTATGCGAAATTCTGAGATTTGAAGGCCAAATCACATATCGTGATACTACATGAAATAGTATCGAAATATTGGTAAAAATGAATATATTTACGTAATGAAAAACGTGAAAAAAGTCAATATATAACCATATTTGAGGATTTTAACTTAAAATCACAGAGCGAGGTTTCGTATTATTTAGATCCAAGAAAAGACATATGACAATGTTGTTTCCAATACAAATGATAAAAATCAATGTGTTTTCATTACAATTAACTAAAATGTTCCTGATTTTCCGTTTATATTACCGAAGGAAGATGTACACGTAAAACCGCTCTAATCCGGCTGAAACGGCGATATATCCAATAAAAACAGAACTTCTCCCCTTTTCAATATCTTACTCAGTATTTTAACGAGAAACAAATAGATGATTGAAAATGAAGTATTTAAGGTTATTATCTAATCATTTATGTGCTTGCATAATTTTTATCGTATATATTTGAATTAATACCCATAGACTGAAAATTCACAAAAACGTGGAAAAACGGCAAAATATTGCCTAATTCGATGATATTTTGTTTAAATCACATAAAGGAAAAGAGGATGATAAACGTCAAAATATTGCTAAATTCGATGATTTTTCGTACTAAACAAACGGCAAGAAAACTTGCTTAAAATGCAATATTATGCGAAATTCTGAGATTTGAAGGCCAAATCACATATCGTGATACTACATGAAATAGAATCGAAATATTGGTAAAAATGAATATATTTACGTAGTATCAAACTACATGAAAAACGTAAAAAAAGTCACTATTTAACCATATTTGAGGATTTTAACTTCAAATCATAGAGTGAGGTTTCGTATTATTTAGATCCAAGAAAAGACAAATGACAATGTTGTTTCGAATACAAATGATAAAAATCAATGTGTTTTTATTAGAATTAACTAAAATGTTCCAGATTTTCCGTTTATATTACCGAGGGAAGATGTACACGTAAAACCGCTCTAATCCGGCTGAAACGTCGATATATGCAATAAAAACCGAACTTCTCCCCTTTTCAATATCTTACTCAGTATTTTAACGAGAAACAAATAGATGATTGAAAATGAAGTATTTAAGGTTATTATCTAATCAATTATGTGCTTGCATAATTTTTATCGTATATATATGAATTAATACCCATAGACTGAAAATTCACAAAAATGTGAAGATGTACACGTAAAACCGCTCTAATCCGGCTGAAACGTCGATATATGCAATAAAAACCGAACTTCTCCCCTTTTCAATATCTTACTCAGTATTTTAACGAGAAACAAATAGATGATTGAAAATGAAGTATTTAAGGTTATTATCTAATCAATTATAGGTTTGCATCATTTTTATCGTATATATATGAATTAATACTCATAGACTGAAAATTCACAAAAACGTGGAAAACGGCAAAATATTGCCTAATTCGATGATATTTTGTTTAAGTCACATAAAGGAAAAGGGGATGATAAACGTCAAAATATTGCTAAATTCGATGATTTTTCGTACGAAACAAAATGCAAGAAAACTTGCTTAAATGCAATATTATGCGAAATTCTGAGATTTGAAGGCCAAATCACATATCGTGATACTACATAAAATAAAATCGAAATATTGGTAAAAATGAATATATTTACGTAGTATCAAACTACATGAAAAACGTGAAAAAAGTCACTATTTAACCATATTTGAGGATTTTAACTTCAAATCATAGACCGAGGTTTCGTATTATTTACATCCAAGAAAAGACATATGACAATGTTGTTTCCAATACAAATGATAAAAATCAATGTGTTTTCATTAGTATTAACTAAAATGTTCCTTATTTTCCGTTAATATTACCGATGGAAGATGTACACGAAAATCGCTCTATTCCGGCTGAAACGTCGATATATGCAATAAAAACAGAACTTCTCCCCTTTTCAATATCTTACTCAGTATTTTAACGAGAAACAAATAGTTGATTGAAAATGAAGTAATTAAGGTTATTATATAATCAATTATGTGTTTGCATCATTTTTATCGTATATATAATGAATTAATACCTATAGACTGAAAATTCACAAAAACTTGGAAAAACGGCAAAATATTGCGTAATTCGATGATATTTTGTTTAAATAATATAAAGGAAAAGGAGATGATAAACGTCAAAATATTGCTAAATTCGATGATTTTTCGTACGAAACAAAATGCAAGAAAACTTGCTTAAAATGCAAATTATGCGAAATTCTGAGATTTGAAGGCCAAATCACATATCGTGATACTACATGAAATAAAATCGAAATATTGGTAAAAATGAATATATTTACGTAGTATCAAACTACATGAAAAACGTGAAAAAATCACTAGTAAACCATATTTGAGGATTTTAACTTCAAATCATAGAGCGAGGTTTCGTATTATTTAGATCCAAGAAAAGACATATGACAATGTTGTTTCCAATACAAATGATAAAAATCAATGTGTTTTCATTAGAATTAACTAAAATGTTCCTGATTTTCCGTTTATATTACCGAGGGAAGATGTACACGTAAAACCGCTCTAATCCGACTGACACGTCGATATATGCAATAAAAACCGAACTTCTCCCCTTTTCAATATCTTACTCAGTATTTTAACGAGAAACAAATAGATGATTGAAAATTAAGTATTTAAGGTTATTATCTAATCAATTATAGGTTTGCATCATTTTTATCGTATATATATGAATTAATACCCATAGACTGAAAATTCACAAAAACGTGGAAAACGGCAAAATATTGCCTAATTCGATGATATTTTGTTTAAGTCACATAAAGGAAAAGGGGATGATAAACGTCAAAATATTGCTAAATTCGATGATTTTTCGTACGAAACAAAAGGCAAGAAAACTTGCTTAAAATGCAATATTATGCGAAATTCTGAGATTTGAAGGCCAAATCACATATCGTGATACTACATGAAATAGTATCGAAATATTGGTAAAAATGAATATATTTACGTAATGAAAAACGTGAAAAAAGTCAATATATAACCATATTTGAGGATTTTAACTTAAAATCACAGAGCGAGGTTTCGTATTATTTAGATCCAAGAAAAGACATATGACAATGTTGTTTCCAATACAAATGATAAAAATCAATGTGTTTTCATTACAATTAACTAAAATGTTCCTGATTTTCCGTTTATATTACCGAAGGAAGATGTACACGTAAAACCGCTCTAATCCGGCTGAAACGTCGATATATGCAATAAAAACAGAACTTCTCCCCTTTTCAATATCTTACTCAGTATTTTAACGAGAAACAAATAGATGATTGAAAATGAAGTATTTAAGGTTATTATCTAATCATTTATGTGCTTGCATAATTTTTATCGTATATATATGAATTAATACCCATAGACTGAAAATTCACAAAAACGTGGAAAAACGGCAAAATATTGCCTAATTCGATGATATTTTGTTTATATCACATAAAGGAAAAGGGGATGATAAACGTCAAAATATTGCTAAATTCGATGATTTTTCGTACTAAACAAACGGCAAGAAAACTTGCTTAAAATGCAATATTATGCGAAATTCTGAGATTTGAAGGCCAAATCACATATCGTGATACTACATGAAATAGAATCGAAATATTGGTAAAAATGAATATATTTGCGTAGTATCAAACTACATGAAAAACGTGAAAAAAGTCACTATTTAACCATATTTGAGGATTTTAACTTCAAATCATAGAGAGAGGTTTCGTATTATTTAGATCCAAGAAAAAACATATGACAATGCTGTTTCCAATACAAATGATAAAAATCAATGTTTTTTCATTAGAATTAACTAAAATGTTCCAGATTTTCCGTTTATATTACCGATGGAAGATGTACACGTAAAACCGCTCTAATCCGGCTGAAACGTCGATATATGCAATAAAAACCGAACTTCTCCCCTTTGCAATATCTTACTCAGTATTTTAACGACAACAAATAGATGATTGAAAATGATGTATTTAAGGTTATTATCTAATCAATTATGTGCTTGCATAATTTTTAGCGTATATATATGAATTAATACCCATAGACTGAAAATTCACAAAAACGTGGAAAAACGGCAAAATATTGCCTAAATCGATGATATTTTGTTTATATCACATAAAGGAAAAGGGGATGATAAACGTCAAAATATTGCTAAATTCGATGATTTTTCGTACGAAACAAAATGCAAGAAAACTTGCTTAAAATGCAAATTATGCGAAATTCTGAGATTTGAAGGCCAAATCACATATCGTGATACTACATGAAATAAAATCGAAATATTGGTAAAAATGAATATATTTACGTAGTATCAAACTACATGAAAAACGTGAAAAAATCACTAGTAAACCATATTTGAGGATTTTAACTTCAAATCATAGAGTGAGGTTTCGTATTATTTAGATCCAAGAAAAGACAAATGACAATGTTGTTTCGAATACAAATGATAAAAATCATTGTGTTTTTATTAGAATTAACTAAAATGTTCCAGATTTTCCGTTTATATTACCGAGGGAAGATGTACACGTAAAACCGCTCTAATCCGGCTGAAACGTCGATATATGCAATAAAAACCGAACTTCTCCCCTTTTCAATATCTTACTCAGTATTTTAACGAGAAACAAAATAGATGATTGAAAATGAAGTATTTAAGGTTATTATCTAATCAATTATGTGCTTGCATAATTTTTATCGTATATATATGAATTAATACCCATAGACTGAAAATTCACAAAAATGTGAAGATGTACACGTAAAACCGCTCTAATCCGGCTGAAACGTCGATATATGCAATAAAAACCGAACTTCTCCCCTTTGCAATATCTTACTCAGTATTTTAACGACAACAAATAGATGATTGAAAATGAAGTATTTAAGGTTATTATCTAATCATTTATGTGCTTGCATAATTTTTATCGTATATATATGAATTAATACCCATAGACTGAAAATTCACAAAAACGTGGAAAAACGGCAAAATATTGCCTAATTCGATGATATTTTGTTTAAATCACATAAAGGAAAAGGGGATGATAAACGTCAAAATATTGCTAAATTCGATGATTTTTCGTACGAAACAAAATGCAAGAAAACTTGCTTAAATGCAATATTATGCGAAATTCTGAGATTTGAAGGCCAAATCACATATCGTGATACTACATAAAATAAAATCGAAATATTGGTAAAAATGAATATATTTACGTAGTATCAAACTACATGAAAAACGTGAAAAAGTCACTATTTAACCATATTTGAGGATTTTAACTTCAAATCATAGACCGAGGTTTCGTATTATTTAGATCCAAGAAAAGACATATGACAATGTTGTTTCCAATACAAATGATAAAAATCAATGTGTTTTCATTAGTATTAACTAAAATGTTCCTGATTTTCCGTTAATATTACCGATGGAAGATGTACACGAAAATCGCTCTATTCCGGCTGAAACGTCGATATATGCAATAAAAACAGAACTTCTCCCCTTTTCAATATCTTACTCAGTATTTAAACGAGAAACAAATAGTTGATTGAAAATGAAGTAATTAAGGTTATTATCTAATCAATTATGTGTTTGCATCATTTTTATCGTATATATAATGAATTAATACCTATAGACTGAAAATTCACAAAAACGTGGAAAATGGCAAAATATTGCGTAATTCGATGATATTTTGTTTAAATAATATATAGGAAAAGGGGATGATAAACGTCAAAATATTGCTAAATTCGATGATTTTTCGTACGAAACAAAATGCAAGAAAACTTGCTTAAAATGCAAATTATGCGAAATTCTGAGATTTGAAGGCCAAATCAAATATCGTGATACTACATGAAATAAAATCGAAATATTGGTAAAAATGAATATATTTACGTAGTATCAAACTACATGAAAAACGTGAAAAAAGTCACTAGTTAACCATATTTGAGGATTTTAACTTCAAATCATAGAGCGAGGTTTCATATTATTTAGATCCAAGAAAAGACATATGACAATGTTGTTTCCAATACAAATGATAAAAATCAATGTGTTTTCATTAGAATTAACTAAAATGTTCCTGATTTTCAGTTTATATTACCGAGGGAAGATGTACACGTAAAACCGCTCTAATCCGGCTGAAACGTCGATATATGCAATAAAAACCGAACTTCTCCCCTTTTCAATATCTTACTCAGTATTTTAACGAGAAACAAATAGATGATTGAAAATGAAGTATTTAAGGTTATTATCTAATCAATTATAGGTTTGCATCATTTTTATCGTATATATATGAATTAATACCCATAGACTGAAAATTCACAAAAACGTGGAAAACGGCAAAATATTGCCTAATTCGATGATATTTTGCTTAAGTCACATAAAGGAAAAGGGGATGATAAACGTCAAAATATTGCTAAATTCGATGATTTTTCGGACGAAACAAAAGGCAAGAAAACTTGCTTAAAATGCAATATTATGCAAAATTCTGAGATTTGAAGGCCAAATCACATATCGTGATACTACATGAAATAGTATCGAAATATTGGTAAAAATGAATATGTTTACGTAATATCAAACTACATGAAAAACGTGAAAAAAGTCAATATATAACCATATTTGAGGATTTTAACTTCAAATCACAGAGCGAGGTTTCGTATTATTTAGATCCAAGAAAAGACATATGACAATGTTGTTTCCAATACAAATGATAAAAATCAATGTTTTTTCATAACAATTAACTAAAATGTTCCTGATTTTCCGTTTATATTACCGAGGGAAGATGTACACGTAAAACCGCTCTAATCCGGCTGAAACGTCGATATATGCAATAAAAACAGAACTTCTCCAATTTTCAATATCTTACTCAGTATTTTAACTAGAAACAAATAGATGATTGAAAATGAAGTATTTAAGGTTATTATCTAATCAATTATGTGTTTGCTTAATTTTTATCGTATATATATGAATTAATACCCATAGACTGAATATTCACAAAACCGTGGAAAACGGCAAAATATTGCCTTATTCGAAGGTATTTTGTTTAAGTCACATAAAGGAAAAGGGGATGATAAACGTCAAAATATTGCTAAATTCGATGATTTTTCGTACGAAACAAAATGCAAGAAAACATGATTAAAATGCAATATTATGCGAAATTCTGAGATTTGAAGGCCAAATCACATATCGTGATACTACATGAAATAGTATCGAAATATTGGTAAAAATGAATATATTTACGTAATATCAAACTACATGAAAAACGTGAAAAAAGTCAATATATAACCATATTTGAGGATTTTAACTTCAAATCCCAGAGCGAGGTTTCGTATTATTTAGATCCAAGAAAAGACATATGACAATGTTGTTTCCAATACAAATGATAAAAATCATTGTGTTTTCATTACAATTAACTAAAATGTTCCTGATTTTCCGTTTATATTACCGAGGGAAGATGTACACGTAAAACCGCTCTAATCCGGCTGATACGTCGATATATGCAATAAAAACAGAACTTCTCCCCTTTTCAATATCTTACTCAGTATTTTAACGAGAAACAAATAGTTGATTGAAAATGAAGTATTTAAGGTTATTATCAAATCAATTATGTGTTTGCTTAATTTTTATCGTATATATATGAATTAATACCCATAGACTGAATATTCACAAAAACGTGGAAAACGGCAAAATATTGCCTTATTCGAAGGTATTTTGTTTAAGTCACATAAAGGAAAAGGGGATGATAAACGTCAAAATATTGCTAAATTCGATGAATTTTCTTACGAAACAAAATGCAAGAAAACTTGCTTAAAATGCAATATTTTGCGAAATTCTGAGATTTGAAGGCCAAATCACATATCGTGATACTACATGAAATAAAATCGAAATATTGGTTAAAATGAATATATTTACGTAGTATCAAACTACATGAAAAACGTGAAAAAAGTCACTATTTAACCATATTTGAGGATTTTAACTTCAAATCATAGAGCGAGGTTTCGTATTATTTAGATCCAAGAAAAGACATATGACAATGTTGTTTCCAATACAAATGATAAAAATCAATGTTTTTTCATAACAATTAACTAAAATGTTCCTGATTTTCCGTTTATATTACCGAGGGAAGATGTACACGTAAAACCGCTCTAATCCGGCTGAAACGTCGATATATGCAATAAAAACAGAACTTCTCCCCTTTTCAATATCTTACTCAGTATTTTAACTAGAAACAAATAGATGATTGAAAATGAAGTATTTAAGGTTATTATCTTATCAATTATGTGTTTGCTTAATTTTTATCGTATATATATGAATTAATACCCATAGACTGAATATTCACAAAACCGTGGAAAACGGCAAAATATTGCCTTATTCGAAGGTATTTTGTTTAAGTCACATAAAGGAAAAGGGGATGATAAACGTCAAAATATTGCTAAATTCGATGATTTTTCGTACGAAACAAAATGCAAGAAAACTTGCTTAAAATGCAATATTATGCGAAATTCTGAGATTTGAAGGCCAAATCACATATCGTGATACTACATGAAATAGTATCGAAATATTGGTAAAAATGAATATATTTACGTAATATCAAACTACATGAAAAACGTGAAAAAAGTCACTACTTAACCATATTTGAGGATTTTAACTTCAAATCATAGAGAGAGGTTTCGTATTATTTAGATCCAAGAAAAGACATATGACAATGCTGTTTCCAATACAAATGATAAAAATCAATGTGTTTTCATTAGAATTAACTAAAATGTTCCAGATTTTCCGTTTATATTACCGAGGGAAGATGTACACGTAAAACCGCTCTAATCCGGCTGAAACGTCGATATATGCAATAAAAACCGAACTTCTCCCCTTTGCAATATCTTACTCAGTATTTTAACGACAACAAATAGATGATTGAAAATGAAGTATTTAAGGTTTTTATCTAATCATTTATGTGCTTGCATAATTTTTATCGTATATATATGAATTAATACCCATAGACTGAAAATTCACAAAAACGTGGAAAAACGGCAAAATATTGCCTAATTCGATGATATTTTGTTTAAATCACATAAAGGAAAAGGGGATGATAAACGTCAAAATATTGCTAAATTCGATGATTTTTCGTACTAAACAAACGGCCAGAAAACTTGCTTAAAATGCAATATTATGCGAAATTCTGAGATTTGAAGGCCAAATCACATATCGTGATACTACATGAAATAGAATCGAAATATTGGTAAAAATGAATATATTTACGTAGTATCAAACTACATGAAAAACGTAAAAAAAGTCACTATTTAACCATATTTGAGGATTTTAACTTCAAATCATAGAGTGAGGTTTCGTATTATTTAGATCCAAGAAAAGACAAATGACAATGTTGTTTCCAATACAAATGATAAAAATCAATGTGTTTTTATTAGAATTAACTAAAATGTTCCAGATTTTCCGTTTATATTACCGAGGGAAGATGTACACGTAAAACCGCTCTAATCCGGCTGAAACGTCGATATATGCAATAAAAACCGAACTTCTCCCCTTTTCAATATCTTACTCAGTATTTTAACGAGAAACAAATAGATGATTCAAAATGAAGTATTTAAGGTTATTATCTAATCAATTATGTGCTTGCATAATTTTTATCGTATATATATGAATTAATACCCATAGACTGAAAATTCACAAAAATGTGAAGATGTACACGTAAAACCGCTCTAATCCGGCTGAAACGTCGATATATGCAATAAAAACCGAACTTCTCCCCTTTTCAATATCTTACTCAGTATTTTAACGAGAAACAAATAGATGATTGAAAATGAAGTATTTAAGGTTATTATCTAATCAATTATAGGTTTGCATCATTTTTATCGTATATATATGAATTAATGCTCATAAATTGAAATTTCACAAAAACGTGGAAAACGGCAAAATATTGCCTAATTCGATGATATTTTGTTTAAGTCACATAAAGGAAAAGGGGATGATAAACGTCAAAATATTGCTAAATTCGATGATTTTTCGTACGAAACAAAATGCAAAAAAACTTGCTTAAATGCAATATTATGCGAAATTCTGAGATTTGAAGGCCAAATCACATATCGTGATACTACATAAAATAAAATCGAAATATTGGTAAAAATGAATATATTTACGTAGTATCAAACTACATGAAAAACGTGAAAAAAGTCACTATTTAACCATATTTGAGGATTTTAACTTCAAATCGTAGACCGAGGTTTCGTATTATTTAGATCCAAGAAAAGACATATGACAATGTTGTTTCCAATACAAATGATAAAAATTAATGTGTTTTCATTAGTATTAACTAAAATGTTCCTGATTTTCCGTTAATATTACCGATGGAAGATGTACACGAAAATCGCTCTATTCCGGCTGAAACGTCGATATATGCAATAAAAACAGAACTTCTCCCCTTTTCAATATCTTACTCAGTATTTAAACGAGAAACAAATAGTTGATTGAAAATGAAGTAATTAAGGTTATTATCTAATCAATTATGTGTTTGCATCATTTTTATCGTATATATAATGAATTAATACCTATAGACTGAAAATTCACAAAAACGTGGAAAAACGGCAAAATATTGCGTAATTCGATGATATTTTGTTTAAATAATATAAAGGAAAAGGAGATGATAAACGTCAAAATATTGCTAAATTCGATGATTTTTCGTACGAAACAAAATGCAAGAAAACTTGCTTAAAATGCAAATTATGCGAAATTCTGAGATTTGAAGGCCAAATCACATATCGTGATACTACATGAAATAAAATCGAAATATTGGTAAAAATGAATATATTTACGTAGTATCAAACTACATGAAAAACGTGAAAAAAGTCACTAGTTAACCATATTTGAGGATTTTAACTTCAAATCATAGAGCGAGGTTTCATATTATTTAGATCCAAGAAAAGACATATGACAATGTTGTTTCCAATACAAATGATAAAAATCAATGTGTTTTCATTAGAATTAACTAAAATGTTCCTGATTTTCAGTTTATATTACCGAGGGAAGATGTACACGTAAAACCGCTCTAATCCGGCTGAAACGTCGATATATGCAATAAAAACCGAACTTCTCCCCTTTTCAATATCTTACTCAGTATTTTAACGAGAAACAAATAGATGATTGAAAATGAAGTATTTAAGGTTATTATCTAATCAATTATAGGTTTGCATCATTTTTATCGTATATATATGAATTAATACCCATAGACTGAAAATTCACAAAAACGTGGAAAACGGCAAAATATTGCCTAATTCGATGATATTTTGCTTAAGTCACATAAAGGAAAAGGGGATGATAAACGTCAAAATATTGCTAAATTCGATGATTTTTCGTACGAAACAAAATGCAAGAAAACTTGCTTAAAATGCAATATTATGCAAAATTCTGAGATTTGAAGGCCAAATCACATATCGTGATACTACATGTAATAGAATCGAAATATTGGTAAAAATGAATATATTTACGTAGTATCAAACTACATGAAAAACGTGAAAAAGTCACCATTTAACCATATTTGAGGATTTTAACTTCAAATCATAGAGCGAGGTTTCGTATTATTTAGATCCAAGAAAAGACATATGACAATGTTGTTTCCAATACAAATGATAAAAATCAATGTGTTTTCATTACAATTAACTAAAATGTTCCTGATTTTCCGTTTATATTACTGAGGGAAGATGTACACGTAAAACCGCTCTAATCCGGCTGAAACGTCGATATATGCAATAAAAACCGAACTTCTCCCCTTTTCAATATCTTACTCAGTATTTTAACTAGAAACATATAGATGATTGAAAATTAAGTATTTAAGGTTATTATCTAATCAATTATGTGTTTGCTTAATTTTTATCGTATATATATGAATTAATACCCATAGATTGAATATTCACAAAAACGTGGAAAACGGCAAAATATTGCCTAATTCGAAGGTATTTTGTTTAAGTCACATAAAGGAAAAGGGGATGATAAACGTCAAAATATTGCTAAATTCGATGATTTTTCGTACGAAACAAAATGCAAGAAAACTTGCTTAAAATGCAATATTATGCGAAATTCTGAGATTTGAAGGCCAAATCACATATCGTGATACTACATGAAATAGTATCGAAATATTGGTAAAAATGAATATATTTACGTAATATCAAACTACATGAAAAACGTGAAAAAAGTCAATATATAACCATATTTGAGGATTTTAACTTCAAATCACAGAGTGAGGTTTCGTATTATTTAGATCCAAGAAAAGACATATGACAATGTTGTTTCCAATACAAATGATAAAAATCATTGTGTTTTCATTACAATTAACTAAAATGTTCCTGATTTTCCGTTTATATTACCGAAGGAAGATGTACACGTAAAACCGCTCTAATCCGGCTGAAACGTCGATATATGCAATAAAAACAGAACTTCTCCCCTTTTCAATATCTTACTCAGTATTTTAACGAGAAACAAATAGATGATTGAAAATGAAGTATTTAAGGTTATTATCTAATCAATTATGTGTTTGCATAATTTTTATCGTATATATATGAATTAATACCCATAGACTGAATATTCACAAAAACGTGGAAAACGGCAAAATATTGCCTAATTCGAAGGTATTTTGTTTAAGTCACATAAAGGAAAAGGGGATGATAAACGTCAAAATATTGCTAAATTCGATGATTTTTCGTACGAAACAAAATGCAAGAAAACTTGCTTAAAATGCAATATTAAGCGAAATTCTGAGATTTGAAGGCCAAATCACATATCGTGATACTACATGAAATAGTATCGAAATATTGGTAAAAATGAATATGTTTACGTAATATCAAACTACATGAAAAACGTGAAAAAAGTCAATATATAACCATATTTGAGGATTTTAACTTCAAATCACAGAGCGAGGTTTCGTATTATTTAGATCCAAGAAAAGACATATGACAATGTTGTTTCCAATACAAATGATAAAAATCATTGTGTTTTCATTACAATTAACTAAAATGTTCCTGATTTTCCGTTTATATTACCGAGGGAAGATGTACACGTAAAACCGCTCTAATCCGGCTGATACGTCGATATATGCAATAAAAACAGAACTTCTCCCCTTTTCAATATCTTACTCAGTATTTTAACGAGAAACAAATTGATGATTGAAAATGAAGTATTTAAGGTTATTATCTAATCAATTATGTGTTTGCATCATTTTTATCGTATATATAAAGAATTAATACCTATAGACTGAAAATTCACAAAAACGTGGAAAAACGGCAAAATATTGCGTAATTCGATGATATTTTGTTTAAATCAAATAAAGGAAAAGGGGATGATAAACGTCAAAATATTGCTAAATTCGATGATTTTTCGTACGAAACAAAATGCAAGAAAACTTGCTTAAAATGCAATATTATGCGAAATTCTGAGATTTGAAGGCCAAATCACATATCGTGACACTACATGAAATAAAATCGAAATATTGGTATAAATGAATATATTTACGTAGTATCAAACTACATGAAAAACGTGAAAAAAGTCACTATATAACCATATTTGAGGATTTTAACTTCAAATCATAGAGCGAGGTTTCGTATTATTTAGATCCAAGAAAAGACATATGACAATGTTGTTTCCAATACAAATGATAAAAATCAATGTGTTTTCATTAGTATTAACTAAAATGTTCCTGATTTTCCGTTAATATTACCGATGGAAGATGTACACGAAAATCGCTCTATTCCGGCTGAAACGTCGATATATGCAATAAAATCAGAACCTCTCCCCTTTTCAATATCTTACTCAGTATTTTAACGACAACAAATAGATGATTGAAAATGAAGTATTTAAGGTTTTTATCTAATCATTTATGTGCTTGCATAATTTTTATCGTATATATATGAATTAATACCCATAGACTGAAAATTCACAAAAACGTGGAAAAACGGCAAAATATTGCCTAATTCGATGATATTTTGTTTAAATCACATAAAGGAAAAGGGGATGATAAACGTCAAAATATTGCTAAATTCGATGATTTTTCGTACTAAACAAACGGCCAGAAAACTTGCTTAAAATGCAATATTATGCGAAATTCTGAGATTTGAAGGCCAAATCACATATCGTGATACTACATGAAATAGTATCGAAATATTGGTAAAAATGAATATGTTTACGTAATATCAAACTACATGAAAAACGTGAAAAAAGTCAATATATAACCATATTTGAGGATTTTAACTTCAAATCCCAGAGCGAGGTTTCGTATTATTTAGATCCAAGAAAAGACATATGACAATGTTGTTTCCAATACAAATGATAAAAATCATTGTGTTTTCATTACAATTAACTAAAATGTTCCTGATTTTCCGTTTATATTACCGAGGGAAGATGTACACGTAAAACCGCTCTAATCCGGCTGATACGTCGATATATGCAATAAAAACAGAACTTCTCCCCTTTTCAATATCTTACTCAGTATTTTAACGAGAAACAAATAGTTGATTGAAAATGAAGTATTTAAGGTTATTATCAAATCAATTATGTGTTTGCTTAATTTTTATCGTATATATATGAATTAATACCCATAGACTGAATATTCACAAAAACGTGGAAAACGGCAAAATATTGCCTTATTCGAAGGTATTTTGTTTAAGTCACATAAAGGAAAAGGGGATGATAAACGTCAAAATATTGCTAAATTCGATGAATTTTCTTACGAAACAAAATGCAAGAAAACTTGCTTAAAATGCAATATTTTGCGAAATTCTGAGATTTGAAGGCCAAATCACATATCGTGATACTACATGAAATAAAATCGAAATATTGGTTAAAATGAATATATTTACGTAGTATCAAACTACATGAAAAACGTGAAAAAAGTCACTATTTAACCATATTTGAGGATTTTAACTTCAAATCATAGAGCGAGGTTTCGTATTATTTAGATCCAAGAAAAGACATATGACAATGTTGTTTCCAATACAAATGATAAAAATCAATGTTTTTTCATAACAATTAACTAAAATGTTCCTGATTTTCCGTTTATATTACCGAGGGAAGATGTACACGTAAAACCGCTCTAATCCGGCTGAAACGTCGATATATGCAATAAAAACAGAACTTCTCCCCTTTTCAATATCTTACTCAGTATTTTAACTAGAAACAAATAGATGATTGAAAATGAAGTATTTAAGGTTATTATCTTATCAATTATGTGTTTGCTTAATTTTTATCGTATATATATGAATTAATACCCATAGACTGAATATTCACAAAACCGTGGAAAACGGCAAAATATTGCCTTATTCGAAGGTATTTTGTTTAAGTCACATAAAGGAAAAGGGGATGATAAACGTCAAAATATTGCTAAATTCGATGATTTTTCGTACGAAACAAAATGCAAGAAAACTTGCTTAAATTAAAATGCAATATTATGCGAAATTCTGAGATTTGAAGGCCAAATCACATATCGTGATACTACATGAAATAGTATCGAAATATTGGTAAAAATGAATATATTTACGTAATATCAAACTACATGAAAAACGTGAAAAAAGTCACTACTTAACCATATTTGAGGATTTTAACTTCAAATCATAGAGAGAGGTTTCGTATTATTTAGATCCAAGAAAAGACATATGACAATGCTGTTTCCAATACAAATGATAAAAATCAATGTGTTTTCATTAGAATTAACTAAAATGTTCCAGATTTTCCGTTTATATTACCGAGGGAAGATGTACACGTAAAACCGCTCTAATCCGGCTGAAACGTCGATATATGCAATAAAAACCGAACTTCTCCCCTTTGCAATATCTTACTCAGTATTTTAACGACAACAAATAGATGATTGAAAATGAAGTATTTAAGGTTTTTATCTAATCATTTATGTGCTTGCATAATTTTTATCGTATATATATGAATTAATACCCATAGACTGAAAATTCACAAAAACGTGGAAAAACGGCAAAATATTGCCTAATTCGATGATATTTTGTTTAAATCACATAAAGGAAAAGGGGATGATAAACGTCAAAATATTGCTAAATTCGATGATTTTTCGTACTAAACAAACGGCCAGAAAACTTGCTTAAAATGCAATATTATGCGAAATTCTGAGATTTGAAGGCCAAATCACATATCGTGATACTACATGAAATAGAATCGAAATATTGGTAAAAATGAATATATTTACGTAGTATCAAACTACATGAAAAACGTAAAAAAAGTCACTATTTAACCATATTTGAGGATTTTAACTTCAAATCATAGAGTGAGGTTTCGTATTATTTAGATCCAAGAAAAGACAAATGACAATGTTGTTTCCAATACAAATGATAAAAATCAATGTGTTTTTATTAGAATTAACTAAAATGTTCCAGATTTTCCGTTTATATTACCGAGGGAAGATGTACACGTAAAACCGCTCTAATCCGGCTGAAACGTCGATATATGCAATAAAAACCGAACTTCTCCCCTTTTCAATATCTTACTCAGTATTTTAACGAGAAACAAATAGATGATTCAAAATGAAGTATTTAAGGTTATTATCTAATCAATTATGTGCTTGCATAATTTTTATCGTATATATATGAATTAATACCCATAGACTGAAAATTCACAAAAATGTGAAGATGTACACGTAAAACCGCTCTAATCCGGCTGAAACGTCGATATATGCAATAAAAACCGAACTTCTCCCCTTTTCAATATCTTACTCAGTATTTTAACGAGAAACAAATAGATGATTGAAAATGAAGTATTTAAGGTTATTATCTAATCAATTATAGGTTTGCATCATTTTTATCGTATATATATGAATTAATGCTCATAAATTGAAATTTCACAAAAACGTGGAAAACGGCAAAATATTGCCTAATTCGATGATATTTTGTTTAAGTCACATAAAGGAAAAGGGGATGATAAACGTCAAAATATTGCTAAATTCGATGATTTTTCGTACGAAACAAAATGCAAAAAAACTTGCTTAAATGCAATATTATGCGAAATTCTGAGATTTGAAGGCCAAATCACATATCGTGATACTACATAAAATAAAATCGAAATATTGGTAAAAATGAATATATTTACGTAGTATCAAACTACATGAAAAACGTGAAAAAAGTCACTATTTAACCATATTTGAGGATTTTAACTTCAAATCGTAGACCGAGGTTTCGTATTATTTAGATCCAAGAAAAGACATATGACAATGTTGTTTCCAATACAAATGATAAAAATTAATGTGTTTTCATTAGTATTAACTAAAATGTTCCTGATTTTCCGTTAATATTACCGATGGAAGATGTACACGAAAATCGCTCTATTCCGGCTGAAACGTCGATATATGCAATAAAAACAGAACTTCTCCCCTTTTCAATATCTTACTCAGTATTTAAACGAGAAACAAATAGTTGATTGAAAATGAAGTAATTAAGGTTATTATCTAATCAATTATGTGTTTGCATCATTTTTATCGTATATATAATGAATTAATACCTATAGACTGAAAATTCACAAAAACGTGGAAAAACGGCAAAATATTGCGTAATTCGATGATATTTTGTTTAAATAATATAAAGGAAAAGGAGATGATAAACGTCAAAATATTGCTAAATTCGATGATTTTTCGTACGAAACAAAATGCAAGAAAACTTGCTTAAAATGCAAATTATGCGAAATTCTGAGATTTGAAGGCCAAATCACATATCGTGATACTACATGAAATAAAATCGAAATATTGGTAAAAATGAATATATTTACGTAGTATCAAACTACATGAAAAACGTGAAAAAAGTCACTAGTTAACCATATTTGAGGATTTTAACTTCAAATCATAGAGCGAGGTTTCATATTATTTAGATCCAAGAAAAGACATATGACAATGTTGTTTCCAATACAAATGATAAAAATCAATGTGTTTTCATTAGAATTAACTAAAATGTTCCTGATTTTCAGTTTATATTACCGAGGGAAGATGTACACGTAAAACCGCTCTAATCCGGCTGAAACGTCGATATATGCAATAAAAACCGAACTTCTCCCCTTTTCAATATCTTACTCAGTATTTTAACGAGAAACAAATAGATGATTGAAAATGAAGTATTTAAGGTTATTATCTAATCAATTATAGGTTTGCATCATTTTTATCGTATATATATGAATTAATACCCATAGACTGAAAATTCACAAAAACGTGGAAAACGGCAAAATATTGCCTAATTCGATGATATTTTGCTTAAGTCACATAAAGGAAAAGGGGATGATAAACGTCAAAATATTGCTAAATTCGATGATTTTTCGTACGAAACAAAATGCAAGAAAACTTGCTTAAAATGCAATATTATGCAAAATTCTGAGATTTGAAGGCCAAATCACATATCGTGATACTACATGTAATAGAATCGAAATATTGGTAAAAATGAATATATTTACGTAGTATCAAACTACATGAAAAACGTGAAAAAGTCACCATTTAACCATATTTGAGGATTTTAACTTCAAATCATAGAGCGAGGTTTCGTATTATTTAGATCCAAGAAAAGACATATGACAATGTTGTTTCCAATACAAATGATAAAAATCAATGTGTTTTCATTACAATTAACTAAAATGTTCCTGATTTTCCGTTTATATTACTGAGGGAAGATGTACACGTAAAACCGCTCTAATCCGGCTGAAACGTCGATATATGCAATAAAAACCGAACTTCTCCCCTTTTCAATATCTTACTCAGTATTTTAACTAGAAACATATAGATGATTGAAAATTAAGTATTTAAGGTTATTATCTAATCAATTATGTGTTTGCTTAATTTTTATCGTATATATATGAATTAATACCCATAGATTGAATATTCACAAAAACGTGGAAAACGGCAAAATATTGCCTAATTCGAAGGTATTTTGTTTAAGTCACATAAAGGAAAAGGGGATGATAAACGTCAAAATATTGCTAAATTCGATGATTTTTCGTACGAAACAAAATGCAAGAAAACTTGCTTAAAATGCAATATTATGCGAAATTCTGAGATTTGAAGGCCAAATCACATATCGTGATACTACATGAAATAGTATCGAAATATTGGTAAAAATGAATATATTTACGTAATATCAAACTACATGAAAAACGTGAAAAAAGTCAATATATAACCATATTTGAGGATTTTAACTTCAAATCACAGAGTGAGGTTTCGTATTATTTAGATCCAAGAAAAGACATATGACAATGTTGTTTCCAATACAAATGATAAAAATCATTGTGTTTTCATTACAATTAACTAAAATGTTCCTGATTTTCCGTTTATATTACCGAAGGAAGATGTACACGTAAAACCGCTCTAATCCGGCTGAAACGTCGATATATGCAATAAAAACAGAACTTCTCCCCTTTTCAATATCTTACTCAGTATTTTAACGAGAAACAAATAGATGATTGAAAATGAAGTATTTAAGGTTATTATCTAATCAATTATGTGTTTGCATAATTTTTATCGTATATATATGAATTAATACCCATAGACTGAATATTCACAAAAACGTGGAAAACGGCAAAATATTGCCTAATTCGAAGGTATTTTGTTTAAGTCACATAAAGGAAAAGGGGATGATAAACGTCAAAATATTGCTAAATTCGATGATTTTTCGTACGAAACAAAATGCAAGAAAACTTGCTTAAAATGCAATATTAAGCGAAATTCTGAGATTTGAAGGCCAAATCACATATCGTGATACTACATGAAATAGTATCGAAATATTGGTAAAAATGAATATGTTTACGTAATATCAAACTACATGAAAAACGTGAAAAAAGTCAATATATAACCATATTTGAGGATTTTAACTTCAAATCACAGAGCGAGGTTTCGTATTATTTAGATCCAAGAAAAGACATATGACAATGTTGTTTCCAATACAAATGATAAAAATCATTGTGTTTTCATTACAATTAACTAAAATGTTCCTGATTTTCCGTTTATATTACCGAGGGAAGATGTACACGTAAAACCGCTCTAATCCGGCTGATACGTCGATATATGCAATAAAAACAGAACTTCTCCCCTTTTCAATATCTTACTCAGTATTTTAACGAGAAACAAATTGATGATTGAAAATGAAGTATTTAAGGTTATTATCTAATCAATTATGTGTTTGCATCATTTTTATCGTATATATAAAGAATTAATACCTATAGACTGAAAATTCACAAAAACGTGGAAAAACGGCAAAATATTGCGTAATTCGATGATATTTTGTTTAAATCAAATAAAGGAAAAGGGGATGATAAACGTCAAAATATTGCTAAATTCGATGATTTTTCGTACGAAACAAAATGCAAGAAAACTTGCTTAAAATGCAATATTATGCGAAATTCTGAGATTTGAAGGCCAAATCACATATCGTGACACTACATGAAATAAAATCGAAATATTGGTATAAATGAATATATTTACGTAGTATCAAACTACATGAAAAACGTGAAAAAAGTCACTATATAACCATATTTGAGGATTTTAACTTCAAATCATAGAGCGAGGTTTCGTATTATTTAGATCCAAGAAAAGACATATGACAATGTTGTTTCCAATACAAATGATAAAAATCAATGTGTTTTCATTAGTATTAACTAAAATGTTCCTGATTTTCCGTTAATATTACCGATGGAAGATGTACACGAAAATCGCTCTATTCCGGCTGAAACGTCGATATATGCAATAAAATCAGAACCTCTCCCCTTTTCAATATCTTACTCAGTATTTTAACGACAACAAATAGATGATTGAAAATGAAGTATTTAAGGTGTTTATCTAATCATTTATGTGCTTGCATAATTTTTATCGTATATATATGAATTAATACCCATAGACTGAAAATTCACAAAAACGTGGAAAAACGGCAAAATATTGCCTAATTCGATGATATTTTGTTTAAATCACATAAAGGAAAAGGGGATGATAAACGTCAAAATATTGCTAAATTCGATGATTTTTCGTACTAAACAAACGGCCAGAAAACTTGCTTAAAATGCAATATTATGCGAAATTCTGAGATTTGAAGGCCAAATCACATATCGTGATACTACATGAAATAGAATCGAAATATTGGTAAAAATGAATATATTTACGTAGTATCAAACTACATGAAAAACGTAAAAAAAGTCACTATTTAACCATATTTGAGGATTTTAACTTAAAATCATAGAGTGAGGTTTCGTATTATTTAGATCCAAGAAAAGACAAATGACAATGTTGTTTCCAATACAAATGATAAAAATCAATGTGTTTTTATTAGAATTAACTAAAATGTTCCAGATTTTCCGTTTATATTACCGAGGGAAGATGTACACGTAAAACCGCTCTAATCCGGCTGAAACGTCGATATATGCAATAAAAACCGAACTTCTCCCCTTTTCAATATCTTACTCAGTATTTTAACGAGAAACAAATAGATGATTGAAAATGAAGTATTTAAGGTTATTATCTAATCAATTATGTGTTTGCATAATTTTTTTCGTATATATATGAATTAATACCCATAGACTGAATATTCACAAAAACGTGGAAAACGGCAAAATATTGCCTAATTCGAAGGTATTTTGTTTAAGTCACATAAAGGAAAAGGGGGATGATAAACGTCAAAATATTGCTAAATTCGATGATTTTTCGTACGAAACAAAATGCAAAAAAACTTGCTTAAAATGCAATATTAAGCGAAATTCTGAGATTTGAAGGCCAAATCACATATCGTGATACTACATGAAATAAAATCGAAATATTGGTAAAAATGAATATATTTACGTAGTATCAAACTACATGAAAAACGTGAAAAAAGTCACTATTTAACCATATTTGAGGATTTTAACTTCAAATCATAGAGCGAGGTTTCGTATTATTTAGATCCAAGAAAAGACATATGACAATGTTGTTTCCAATACAAATGATAAAAATCAATGTTTTTTCATAACAATTAACTAAAATGTTCCTGATTTTCCGTTTATATTACCGAGGGAAGATGTACACGTAAAACCGCTCTAATCCGGCTGAAACGTCGATATATGCAATAAAAACAGAACTTCTCCCCTTTTCAATATCTTACTCAGTATTTTAACTAGAAACAAATAGATGATTGCAAATGAAGTATTTAAGGTTATTATCTTATCAATTATGTGTTTGCTTAATTTTTATCGTATATATATGAATTAATACCCATAGACTGAATATTCACAAAACCGTGGAAAACGGCAAAATATTGCCTTATTCGAAGGTATTTTGTTTAAGTCACATAAAGGAAAAGGGGATGATAAACGTCAAAATATTGCTAAATTCGATGATTTTTCGTACGAAACAAAATGCAAGAAAACTTGCTTAAAATGCAATATTATGCGAAATTCTGAGATTTGAAGGCCAAATCACATATCGTGATACTACATGAAATAGTATCGAAATATTGGTAAAAATGAATATATTTACGTAATATCAAACTACATGAAAAACGTGAAAAAAGTCACTATTTAACCATATTTGAGGATTTTAACTTCAAATCATAGAGAGAGGTTTCGTATTATTTAGATCCAAGAAAAGACATATGACAATGCTGTTTCCAATACAAATGATAAAAATCAATGTGTTTTCATTAGAATTAACTAAAATGTTCCAGATTTTCCGTTTATATTACCGAGGGAAGATGTACACGTAAAACCGCTCTAATCCGGCTGAAACGTCGATATATGCAATAAAAACCGAACTTCTCCCCTTTGCAATATCTTACTCAGTATTTTAACGACAACAAATAGATGATTGAAAATGAAGTATTTAAGGTTTTTATCTAATCATTTATGTGCTTGCATAATTTTTATCGTATATATATGAATTAATACCCATAGACTGAAAATTCACAAAAACGTGGAAAAACGGCAAAATATTGCCTAATTCGATGATATTTTGTTTAAATCACATAAAGGAAAAGGGGATGATAAACGTCAAAATATTGCTAAATTCGATGATTTTTCGTACTAAACAAACGGCCAGAAAACTTGCTTAAAATGCAATATTATGCGAAATTCTGAGATTTGAAGGCCAAATCACATATCGTGATACTACATGAAATAGAATCGAAATATTGGTAAAAATGAATATATTTACGTAGTATCAAACTACATGAAAAACGTAAAAAAAGTCACTATTTAACCATATTTGAGGATTTTAACTTAAAATCATAGAGTGAGGTTTCGTATTATTTAGATCCAAGAAAAGACAAATGACAATGTTGTTTCCAATACAAATGATAAAAATCAATGTGTTTTTATTAGAATTAACTAAAATGTTCCAGATTTTCCGTTTATATTACCGAGGGAAGATGTACACGTAAAACCGCTCTAATCCGGCTGAAACGTCGATATATGCAATAAAAACCGAACTTCTCCCCTTTTCAATATCTTACTCAGTATTTTAACGAGAAACAAATAGATGATTGAAAATGAAGTATTTAAGGTTATTATCTAATCAATTATGTGCTTGCATAATTTTTATCGTATATATATGAATTAATACCCATAGACTGAAAATTCACAAAAATGTGAAGATGTACACGTAAAACCGCTCTAATCCGGCTGAAACGTCGATATATGCAATAAAAACCGAACTTCTCCCCTTTTCAATATCTTACTCAGTATTTTAACGAGAAACAAATAGATGATTGAAAATGAAGTATTTAAGGTTATTATCTAATCAATTATAGGTTTGCATCATTTTTATCGTATATATATGAATTAATGCTCATAAATTGAAATTTCACAAAAACGTGGAAAACGGCAAAATATTGCCTAATTCGATGATATTTTGTTTAAGTCACATAAAGGAAAAGGGGATGATAAACGTCAAAATATTGCTAAATTCGATGATTTTTCGTACGAAACAAAATGCAAGAAAACTTGCTTAAATGCAATATTATGCGAAATTCTGAGATTTGAAGGCCAAATCACATATCGTGATACTACATAAAATAAAATCGAAATATTGGTAAAAATGAATATATTTACGTAGTATCAAACTACATGAAAAACGTGAAAAAAGTCACTATTTAACCATATTTGAGGATTTTAACTTCAAATCATAGACCGAGGTTTCGTATTATTTAGATCCAAGAAAAGACATATGACAATGTTGTTTCCAATACAAATGATAAAAATTAATGTGTTTTCATTAGTATTAACTAAAATGTTCCTGATTTTCCGTTAATATTACCGATGGAAGATGTACACGAAAATCGCTCTATTCCGGCTGAAACGTCGATATATGCAATAAAAACAGAACTTCTCCCCTTTTCAATATCTTACTCAGTATTTAAACGAGAAACAAATAGTTGATTGAAAATGAAGTAATTAAGGTTATTATCTAATCAATTATGTGTTTGCATCATTTTTATCGTATATATAATGAATTAATACCTATAGACTGAAAATTCACAAAAACGTGGAAAAACGGCAAAATATTGCGTAATTCGATGATATTTTGTTTAAATAATATAAAGGAAAAGGAGATGATAAACGTCAAAATATTGCTAAATTCGATGATTTTTCGTACGAAACAAAATGCAAGAAAACTTGCTTAAAATGCAAATTATGCGAAATTCTGAGATTTGAAGGCCAAATCACATATCGTGATACTACATGAAATAAAATCGAAATATTGGTAAAAATGAATATATTTACGTAGTATCAAACTACATGAAAAACGTGAAAAAAGTCACTAGTTAACCATATTTGAGGATTTTAACTTCAAATCATAGAGCGAGGTTTCATATTATTTAGATCCAAGAAAAGACATATGACAATGTTGTTTCCAATACAAATGATAAAAATCAATGTGTTTTCATTAGAATTAACTAAAATGTTCCTGATTTTCAGTTTATATTACCGAGGGAAGATGTACACGTAAAACCGCTCTAATCCGGCTGAAACGTCGATATATGCAATAAAAACCGAACTTCTCCCCTTTTCAATATCTTACTCAGTATTTTAACGAGAAACAAATAGATGATTGAAAATGAAGTATTTAAGGTTATTATCTAATCAATTATAGGTTTGCATCATTTTTATCGTATATATATGAATTAATACCCATAGACTGAAAATTCACAAAAACGTGGAAAACGGCAAAATATTGCCTAATTCGATGATATTTTGCTTAAGTCACATAAAGGAAAAGGGGATGATAAACGTCAAAATATTGCTAAATTCGATGATTTTTCGTACGAAACAAAAGGCAAGAAAACTTGCTTAAAATGCAATATTATGCAAAATTCTGAGATTTGAAGGCCAAATCACATATCGTGATACTACATGTAATAGAGTCGAAATATTGGTAAAAATGAATATATTTACGTAGTATCAAACTACATGAAAAACGTGAAAAAAGTCACCATTTAACCATATTTGAGGATTTTAACTTCAAATCATAGAGCGAGGTTTCGTATTATTTAGATCCAAGAAAAGACATATGACAATGTTGTTTCCAATACAAATGATAAAAATCAATGTGTTTTCATTACAATTAACTAAAATGTTCCTGATTTTCCGTTTATATTACTGAGGGAAGATGTACACGTAAAACCGCTCTAATCCGGCTGAAACGTCGATATATGCAATAAAAACAGAACTTCTCCCCTTTTCAATATCTTACTCAGTATTTTAACGAGAAACAAATAGATGATTGAAAATGAAGTATTTAAGGTTATTATCTAATCAATTATGTGTTTGCATAATTTTTATCGTATACATATGAATTAATACCCATAGATTGAATATTCACAAAAACGTGGAAAACGGCAAAATATTGCCTAATTCGAAGGTATTTTGTTTAAGTCACATAAAGGAAAAGGGGATGATAAACGTCAAAATATTGCTAAATTCGATGATTTTTCGTACGAAACAAAATGCAAGAAAACTTGCTTAAAATGCAATATTATGCGAAATTCTGAGATTTGAAGGCCAAATCACATATCGTGATACTACATGAAATAGTATCGAAATATTGGTAAAAATGAATATATTTACGTAATATCAAACTACATGAAAAACGTGAAAAAAATCAATATATAACCATATTTGAGGATTTTAACTTCAAATCACAGAGTGAGGTTTCGTATTATTTAGATCCAAGAAAAGACATATGACAATGTTGTTTCCAATACAAATGATAAAAATCATTGTGTTTTCATTACAATTAACTAAAATGTTCCTGATTTTCCGTTTATATTACCGAAGGAAGATGTACACGTAAAACCGCTCTAATCCGGCTGAAACGTCGATATATGCAATAAAAACAGAACTTCTCCCCTTTTCAATATCTTACTCAGTATTTTAACGAGAAAAAAATATATGATTGAAAATGAAGTATTTAAGGTTATTATCTAATCAATTATGTGTTTGCATAATTTTTATCGTATATATATGAATTAATACCCATAGACTGAATATTCACAAAAACGTGGAAAACGGCAAAATATTGCCTAATTCGAAGGTATTTTGTTTAAGTCACATAAAGGAAAAGGGGATGATAAACGTCAAAATATTGCTAAATTCGATGATTTTTCGTACGAAACAAAATGCAAGAAAACTTGCTTAAAATGCAATATTAAGCGAAATTCTGAGATTTGAAGGCCAAATCACATATCGTGATACTACGTGAAATAGTATCGAAATATTGGTAAAAATGAATATGTTTACGTAATATCAAACTACATGAAAAACGTGAAAAAAGTCAATATATAACCATATTTGAGGATTTTAACTTCAAATCACAGAGCGAGGTTTCGTATTATTTAGATCCAAGAAAAGACATATGACAATGTTGTTTCCAATACAAATGATAAAAATCATTGTGTTTTCATTACAATTAACTAAAATGTTCCTGATTTTCCGTTTATATTACCGAGGGAAGATGTACACGTAAAACCGCTCTAATCCGGCTGATACGTCGATATATGCAATAAAAACAGAACTTCTCCCCTTTTCAATATCTTACTCAGTATTTTAACGAGAAACAAATTGATGATTGAAAATGAAGTATTTAAGGTTATTATCTAATCAATTATGTGTTTGCATCATTTTTATCGTATATATAAAGAATTAATACCTATAGACTGAAAATTCACAAAAACGTGGAAAAACGGCAAAATATTGCGTAATTCGATGATATTTTGTTTAAATCAAATAAAGGAAAAGGGGATGATAAACGTCAAAATATTGCTAAATTCGATGATTTTTCGTACGAAACAAAATGCAAGAAAACTTGCTTAAAATGCAATATTATGCGAAATTCTGAGATTTGAAGGCCAAATCACATATCGTGACACTACATGAAATAAAATCGAAATATTGGTAAAAATGAATATATTTACGTAGTATCAAACTACATGAAAAACGTGAAAAAAGTCACTATTTAACCATATTTGAGGATTTTAACTTCAAATCATAGAGCGAGGTTTCGTATTATTTAGATCCAAGAAAAGACATATGACAATGTTGTTTCCAATACAAATGATAAAAATCAATGTGTTTTCATTAGTATTAACTAAAATGTTCCTGATTTTCCGTTAATATTACCGATGGAAGATGTACACGAAAATCGCTCTATTCCGGCTGAAACGTCGATATATGCAATAAAATCAGAACCTCTCCCCTTTTCAATATCTTACTCAGTATTTTAACGAGAAACAAATAGTTGATTGAAAATGAAGTAATTAAGGTTATTATCTAATCAATTATGTGTTTGCATCATTTTTATCGTATATATAATGAATTAATACCTATAGACTGAAAATTCACAAAAACGTGGAAAACGGCAAAATATTGCCTAATTCGAAGGTATTTTGTTTAAGTCACATAAAGGAAAAGGGGATGATAAACGTCAAAATATTGCTAAATTCGATGATTTTTCGTCCGAAACAAAATGCAAGAAAACTTGCTTAAAATGCAATATTATGCGAAATTCTGAGATTTGAAGGCCAAATCACATATCGTGATACTACATGAAATAAAATCGAAATATTTGTAAAAATGAATATATTTACGTAGTATCAAACTACATGAAAAACGTGAAAAAAGTCACTATTTAACCATATTTGAGGATTTTAACTTCAAATCATAGAGCGAGGTTTCGTATTATTTAGATCCAAGAAAAGACATATGACAATGTTGTTTCCAATACAAATGATAAAAATCAATGTGTTTTCATTACAATTAACTAAAATGTTCCTGATTTTCCGTTTATATTACCGAAGGAAGATGTACAAGTAAAACCGCTCTAATCCGGCTGAAACGTCGATATATGCAATAAAAACAGAACTTCTCCCCTTTTCAATATCTAACTCAGTATTTTAACGAGAAACAAATAGATGATTGAAAATGAAGTATTTAAGGTTATTATCTAATCAATTATGTGTTTGCATAATTTTTTTCGTATATATATGAATTAATACCCATAGACTGAATATTCACAAAAACGTGGAAAACGGCAAAATATTGCCTAATTCGAAGGTATTTTGTTTAAGTCACATAAAGGAAAAGGGGATGATAAACGTCAAAATATTGCTAAATTCGATGATTTTTCGTACGAAACAAAATGCAAAAAAACTTGCTTAAAATGCAATATTAAGCGAAATTCTGAGATTTGAAGGCCAAATCACATATCGTGATACTACATGAAATAAAATCGAAATATTGGTAAAAATGAATATATTTACGTAGTATCAAACTACATGAAAAACGTGAAAAAAGTCACTATTTAACCATATTTGAGGATTTTAACTTCAAATCATAGAGCGAGGTTTCGTATTATTTAGATCCAAGAAAAGACATATGACAATGTTGTTTCCAATACAAATGATAAAAATCAATGTTTTTTCATAACAATTAACTAAAATGTTCCTGATTTTCCGTTTATATTACCGAGGGAAGATGTACACGTAAAACCGCTCTAATCCGGCTGAAACGTCGATATATGCAATAAAAACCGAACTTCTCCCCTTTTCAATATCTTAGTCAGTATTTTAACGAGAAACAAATAGATGATTGAAAATGAAGTATTTAAGGTTATTATCTAATCAATTATGTGTTTGCATAATTTTTATCGTATATATATGAATTAATACCCATAGACTGAATATTCACAAAAACGTGGAAAACGGCAAAATATTGCCTAATTCGAAGGTATTTTGTTTAAGTCACATAAAGGAAAAGGGGATGATAAACGTCAAAATATTGCTAAATTCGATGATTTTTCGTACGAAACAAAATGCAAGAAAACTTGCTTAAAATGCAATATTAAGCGAAATTCTGAGATTTGAAGGCCAAATCACATATCGTGATACTACATGAAATAGTATCGAAATATTGGTAAAAATGAATATGTTTACGTAATATCAAACTACATGAAAAACGTGAAAAAAGTCACTATTTAACCATATTTGAGGATTTTAACTTCAAATCATAGACCGAGGTTTCGTATTATTTACATCCAAGAAAAGACATATGACAATGTTGTTTCCAATACAAATGATAAAAATCAATGTGTTTTCATTAGTATTAACTAAAATGTTCCTTATTTTCCGTTAATATTACCGATGGAAGATGTACACGAAAATCGCTCTATTCCGGCTGAAACGTCGATATATGCAATAAAAACAGAACTTCTCCCCTTTTCAATATCTTACTCAGTATTTTAACGAGAAACAAATAGTTGATTGAAAATGAAGTAATTAAGGTTATTATCTAATCAATTATGTGTTTGCATCATTTTTATCGTATATATAATGAATTAATACCTATAGACTGAAAATTCACAAAAACTTGGAAAAACGGCAAAATATTGCGTAATTCGATGATATTTTGTTTAAATAATATAAAGGAAAAGGAGATGATAAACGTCAAAATATTGCTAAATTCGATGATTTTTCGTACGAAACAAAATGCAAGAAAACTTGCTTAAAATGCAAATTATGCGAAATTCTGAGATTTGAAGGCCAAATCACATATCGTGATACTACATGAAATAAAATCGAAATATTGGTAAAAATGAATATATTTACGTAGTATCAAACTACATGAAAAACGTGAAAAAATCACTAGTAAACCATATTTGAGGATTTTAACTTCAAATCATAGAGCGAGGTTTCGTATTATTTAGATCCAAGAAAAGACATATGACAATGTTGTTTCCAATACAAATGATAAAAATCAATGTGTTTTCATTAGAATTAACTAAAATGTTCCTGATTTTCCGTTTATATTACCGAGGGAAGATGTACACGTAAAACCGCTCTAATCCGACTGACACGTCGATATATGCAATAAAAACCGAACTTCTCCCCTTTTCAATATCTTACTCAGTATTTTAACGAGAAACAAATAGATGATTGAAAATTAAGTATTTAAGGTTATTATCTAATCAATTATAGGTTTGCATCATTTTTATCGTATATATATGAATTAATACCCATAGACTGAAAATTCACAAAAACGTGGAAAACGGCAAAATATTGCCTAATTCGATGATATTTTGTTTAAGTCACATAAAGGAAAAGGGGATGATAAACGTCAAAATATTGCTAAATTCGATGATTTTTCGTACGAAACAAAAGGCAAGAAAACTTGCTTAAAATGCAATATTATGCGAAATTCTGAGATTTGAAGGCCAAATCACATATCGTGATACTACATGAAATAGTATCGAAATATTGGTAAAAATGAATATATTTACGTAATGAAAAACGTGAAAAAAGTCAATATATAACCATATTTGAGGATTTTAACTTAAAATCACAGAGCGAGGTTTCGTATTATTTAGATCCAAGAAAAGACATATGACAATGTTGTTTCCAATACAAATGATAAAAATCAATGTGTTTTCATTACAATTAACTAAAATGTTCCTGATTTTCCGTTTATATTACCGAAGGAAGATGTACACGTAAAACCGCTCTAATCCGGCTGAAACGTCGATATATGCAATAAAAACAGAACTTCTCCCCTTTTCAATATCTTACTCAGTATTTTAACGAGAAACAAATAGATGATTGAAAATGAAGTATTTAAGGTTATTATCTAATCATTTATGTGCTTGCATAATTTTTATCGTATATATATGAATTAATACCCATAGACTGAAAATTCACAAAAACGTGGAAAAACGGCAAAATATTGCCTAATTCGATGATATTTTGTTTATATCACATAAAGGAAAAGGGGATGATAAACGTCAAAATATTGCTAAATTCGATGATTTTTCGTACTAAACAAACGGCAAGAAAACTTGCTTAAAATGCAATATTATGCGAAATTCTGAGATTTGAAGGCCAAATCACATATCGTGATACTACATGAAATAGAATCGAAATATTGGTAAAAATGAATATATTTGCGTAGTATCAAACTACATGAAAAACGTGAAAAAAGTCACTATTTAACCATATTTGAGGATTTTAACTTCAAATCATAGAGAGAGGTTTCGTATTATTTAGATCCAAGAAAAAACATATGACAATGCTGTTTCCAATACAAATGATAAAAATCAATGTTTTTTCATTAGAATTAACTAAAATGTTCCAGATTTTCCGTTTATATTACCGATGGAAGATGTACACGTAAAACCGCTCTAATCCGGCTGAAACGTCGATATATGCAATAAAAACCGAACTTCTCCCCTTTGCAATATCTTACTCAGTATTTTAACGACAACAAATAGATGATTGAAAATGATGTATTTAAGGTTATTATCTAATCAATTATGTGCTTGCATAATTTTTAGCGTATATATATGAATTAATACCCATAGACTGAAAATTCACAAAAACGTGGAAAAACGGCAAAATATTGCCTAAATCGATGATATTTTGTTTATATCACATAAAGGAAAAGGGGATGATAAACGTCAAAATATTGCTAAATTCGATGATTTTTCGTACGAAACAAAATGCAAGAAAACTTGCTTAAAATGCAAATTATGCGAAATTCTGAGATTTGAAGGCCAAATCACATATCGTGATACTACATGAAATAAAATCGAAATATTGGTAAAAATGAATATATTTACGTAGTATCAAACTACATGAAAAACGTGAAAAAATCACTAGTAAACCATATTTGAGGATTTTAACTTCAAATCATAGAGTGAGGTTTCGTATTATTTAGATCCAAGAAAAGACAAATGACAATGTTGTTTCGAATACAAATGATAAAAATCATTGTGTTTTTATTAGAATTAACTAAAATGTTCCAGATTTTCCGTTTATATTACCGAGGGAAGATGTACACGTAAAACCGCTCTAATCCGGCTGAAACGTCGATATATGCAATAAAAACCGAACTTCTCCCCTTTTCAATATCTTACTCAGTATTTTAACGAGAAACAAAATAGATGATTGAAAATGAAGTATTTAAGGTTATTATCTAATCAATTATGTGCTTGCATAATTTTTATCGTATATATATGAATTAATACCCATAGACTGAAAATTCACAAAAATGTGAAGATGTACACGTAAAACCGCTCTAATCCGGCTGAAACGTCGATATATGCAATAAAAACAGAACTTCTCCCCTTTTCAATATCTTACTCAGTATTTTAACGAGAAACAAATAGATGATTGAAAATGAAGTATTTAAGGTTATTATCTAATCAATTATGTGTTTGCATAATTTTTATCGTATATATATGAATTAATACCCATAGACTGAATATTCACAAAAACGTGGAAAACGGCAAAATATTGCCTAATTCGAAGGTATTTTGTTTAAGTCACATAAAGGAAAAGGGGATGATAAACGTCAAAATATTGCTAAATTCGATGATTTTTCGTACGAAACAAAATGCAAGAAAACTTGCTTAAATTGCAATATTATGCGAAATTCTGAGATTTGAAGGCCAAATCACATATCGTGATACTACATGAAATAGAATCGAAATATTGGTAAAAATGAATATATTTACGTAGTATCAAACTACATGAAAAACGTGAAAAAAGTCACTATTTAACCATATTTGAGGATTTTAACTTCAAATCATAGAGAGAGGTTTCGTATTATTTAGATCCAAGAAAAGACATATGACAATGCTGTTTCCAATACAAATGATAAAAATCAATGTGTTTTCATTAGAATTAACTAAAATGTTCCAGATTTTCCGTTTATATTACCGAGGGAAGATGTACACGTAAAACCGCTCTAATCCGGCTGAAACGTCGATATATGCAATAAAAACCGAACTTCTCCCCTTTGCAATATCTTACTCAGTATTTTAACGACAACAAATAGATGATTGAAAATGAAGTATTTAAGGTTATTATCTAATCATTTATGTGCTTGCATAATTTTTATCGTATATATATGAATTAATACCCATAGACTGAAAATTCACAAAAACGTGGAAAAACGGCAAAATATTGCCTAATTCGATGATATTTTGTTTAAATCACATAAAGGAAAAGGGGATGATAAACGTCAAAATATTGCTAAATTCGATGATTTTTCGTACGAAACAAAATGCAAGAAAACTTGCTTAAATGCAATATTATGCGAAATTCTGAGATTTGAAGGCCAAATCACATATCGTGATACTACATAAAATAAAATCGAAATATTGGTAAAAATGAATATATTTACGTAGTATCAAACTACATGAAAAACGTGAAAAAGTCACTATTTAACCATATTTGAGGATTTTAACTTCAAATCATAGACCGAGGTTTCGTATTATTTAGATCCAAGAAAAGACATATGACAATGTTGTTTCCAATACAAATGATAAAAATCAATGTGTTTTCATTAGTATTAACTAAAATGTTCCTGATTTTCCGTTAATATTACCGATGGAAGATGTACACGAAAATCGCTCTATTCCGGCTGAAACGTCGATATATGCAATAAAAACAGAACTTCTCCCCTTTTCAATATCTTACTCAGTATTTAAACGAGAAACAAATAGTTGATTGAAAATGAAGTAATTAAGGTTATTATCTAATCAATTATGTGTTTGCATCATTTTTATCGTATATATAATGAATTAATACCTATAGACTGAAAATTCACAAAAACGTGGAAAATGGCAAAATATTGCGTAATTCGATGATATTTTGTTTAAATAATATATAGGAAAAGGGGATGATAAACGTCAAAATATTGCTAAATTCGATGATTTTTCGTACGAAACAAAATGCAAGAAAACTTGCTTAAAATGCAAATTATGCGAAATTCTGAGATTTGAAGGCCAAATCAAATATCGTGATACTACATGAAATAAAATCGAAATATTGGTAAAAATGAATATATTTACGTAGTATCAAACTACATGAAAAACGTGAAAAAAGTCACTAGTTAACCATATTTGAGGATTTTAACTTCAAATCATAGAGCGAGGTTTCATATTATTTAGATCCAAGAAAAGACATATGACAATGTTGTTTCCAATACAAATGATAAAAATCAATGTGTTTTCATTAGAATTAACTAAAATGTTCCTGATTTTCAGTTTATATTACCGAGGGAAGATGTACACGTAAAACCGCTCTAATCCGGCTGAAACGTCGATATATGCAATAAAAACCGAACTTCTCCCCTTTTCAATATCTTACTCAGTATTTTAACGAGAAACAAATAGATGATTGAAAATGAAGTATTTAAGGTTATTATCTAATCAATTATAGGTTTGCATCATTTTTATCGTATATATATGAATTAATACCCATAGACTGAAAATTCACAAAAACGTGGAAAACGGCAAAATATTGCCTAATTCGATGATATTTTGCTTAAGTCACATAAAGGAAAAGGGGATGATAAACGTCAAAATATTGCTAAATTCGATGATTTTTCGGACGAAACAAAAGGCAAGAAAACTTGCTTAAAATGCAATATTATGCAAAATTCTGAGATTTGAAGGCCAAATCACATATCGTGATACTACATGAAATAGTATCGAAATATTGGTAAAAATGAATATGTTTACGTAATATCAAACTACATGAAAAACGTGAAAAAAGTCAATATATAACCATATTTGAGGATTTTAACTTCAAATCACAGAGCGAGGTTTCGTATTATTTAGATCCAAGAAAAGACATATGACAATGTTGTTTCCAATACAAATGATAAAAATCAATGTTTTTTCATAACAATTAACTAAAATGTTCCTGATTTTCCGTTTATATTACCGAGGGAAGATGTACACGTAAAACCGCTCTAATCCGGCTGAAACGTCGATATATGCAATAAAAACAGAACTTCTCCAATTTTCAATATCTTACTCAGTATTTTAACTAGAAACAAATAGATGATTGAAAATGAAGTATTTAAGGTTATTATCTAATCAATTATGTGTTTGCTTAATTTTTATCGTATATATATGAATTAATACCCATAGACTGAATATTCACAAAACCGTGGAAAACGGCAAAATATTGCCTTATTCGAAGGTATTTTGTTTAAGTCACATAAAGGAAAAGGGGATGATAAACGTCAAAATATTGCTAAATTCGATGATTTTTCGTACGAAACAAAATGCAAGAAAACATGATTAAAATGCAATATTATGCAAAATTCTGAGATTTGAAGGCCAAATCACATATCGTGATACTACATGAAATAGTATCGAAATATTGGTAAAAATGAATATATTTACGTAATATCAAACTACATGAAAAACGTGAAAAAAGTCAATATATAACCATATTTGAGGATTTTAACTTCAAATCACAGAGCGAGGTTTCGTATTATTTAGATCCAAGAAAAGACATATGACAATGTTGTTTCCAATACAAATGATAAAAATCATTGTGTTTTCATTACAATTAACTAAAATGTTCCTGATTTTCCGTTTATATTACCGAGGGAAGATGTACACGTAAAACCGCTCTAATCCGGCTGATACGTCGATATATGCAATAAAAACAGAACTTCTCCCCTTTTCAATATCTTACTCAGTATTTTAACGAGAAACAAATAGTTGATTGAAAATGAAGTATTTAAGGTTATTATCAAATCAATTATGTGTTTGCTTAATTTTTATCGTATATATATGAATTAATACCCATAGACTGAATATTCACAAAAACGTGGAAAACGGCAAAATATTGCCTTATTCGAAGGTATTTTGTTTAAGTCACATAAAGGAAAAGGGGATGATAAACGTCAAAATATTGCTAAATTCGATGAATTTTCTTACGAAACAAAATGCAAGAAAACTTGCTTAAAATGCAATATTTTGCGAAATTCTGAGATTTGAAGGCCAAATCACATATCGTGATACTACATGAAATAAAATCGAAATATTGGTTAAAATGAATATATTTACGTAGTATCAAACTACATGAAAAACGTGAAAAAAGTCACTATTTAACCATATTTGAGGATTTTAACTTCAAATCATAGAGCGAGGTTTCGTATTATTTAGATCCAAGAAAAGACATATGACAATGTTGTTTCCAATACAAATGATAAAAATCAATGTTTTTTCATAACAATTAACTAAAATGTTCCTGATTTTCCGTTTATATTACCGAGGGAAGATGTACACGTAAAACCGCTCTAATCCGGCTGAAACGTCGATATATGCAATAAAAACAGAACTTCTCCCCTTTTCAATATCTTACTCAGTATTTTAACTAGAAACAAATAGATGATTGAAAATGAAGTATTTAAGGTTATTATCTTATCAATTATGTGTTTGCTTAATTTTTATCGTATATATATGAATTAATACCCATAGACTGAATATTCACAAAACCGTGGAAAACGGCAAAATATTGCCTTATTCGAAGGTATTTTGTTTAAGTCACATAAAGGAAAAGGGGATGATAAACGTCAAAATATTGCTAAATTCGATGATTTTTCGTACGAAACAAAATGCAAGAAAACTTGCTTAAAATGCAATATTATGCGAAATTCTGAGATTTGAAGGCCAAATCACATATCGTGATACTACATGAAATAGTATCGAAATATTGGTAAAAATGAATATATTTACGTAATATCAAACTACATGAAAAACGTGAAAAAAGTCACTACTTAACCATATTTGAGGATTTTAACTTCAAATCATAGAGAGAGGTTTCGTATTATTTAGATCCAAGAAAAGACATATGACAATGCTGTTTCCAATACAAATGATAAAAATCAATGTGTTTTCATTAGAATTAACTAAAATGTTCCAGATTTTCCGTTTATATTACCGAGGGAAGATGTACACGTAAAACCGCTCTAATCCGGCTGAAACGTCGATATATGCAATAAAAACCGAACTTCTCCCCTTTGCAATATCTTACTCAGTATTTTAACGACAACAAATAGATGATTGAAAATGAAGTATTTAAGGTTTTTATCTAATCATTTATGTGCTTGCATAATTTTTATCGTATATATATGAATTAATACCCATAGACTGAAAATTCACAAAAACGTGGAAAAACGGCAAAATATTGCCTAATTCGATGATATTTTGTTTAAATCACATAAAGGAAAAGGGGATGATAAACGTCAAAATATTGCTAAATTCGATGATTTTTCGTACTAAACAAACGGCCAGAAAACTTGCTTAAAATGCAATATTATGCGAAATTCTGAGATTTGAAGGCCAAATCACATATCGTGATACTACATGAAATAGAATCGAAATATTGGTAAAAATGAATATATTTACGTAGTATCAAACTACATGAAAAACGTAAAAAAAGTCACTATTTAACCATATTTGAGGATTTTAACTTCAAATCATAGAGTGAGGTTTCGTATTATTTAGATCCAAGAAAAGACAAATGACAATGTTGTTTCCAATACAAATGATAAAAATCAATGTGTTTTTATTAGAATTAACTAAAATGTTCCAGATTTTCCGTTTATATTACCGAGGGAAGATGTACACGTAAAACCGCTCTAATCCGGCTGAAACGTCGATATATGCAATAAAAACCGAACTTCTCCCCTTTTCAATATCTTACTCAGTATTTTAACGAGAAACAAATAGATGATTGAAAATGAAGTATTTAAGGTTATTATCTAATCAATTATGTGCTTGCATAATTTTTATCGTATATATATGAATTAATACCCATAGACTGAAAATTCACAAAAATGTGAAGATGTACACGTAAAACCGCTCTAATCCGGCTGAAACGTCGATATATGCAATAAAAACCGAACTTCTCCCCTTTTCAATATCTTACTCAGTATTTTAACGAGAAACAAATAGATGATTGAAAATGAAGTATTTAAGGTTATTATCTAATCAATTATAGGTTTGCATCATTTTTATCGTATATATATGAATTAATGCTCATAAATTGAAATTTCACAAAAACGTGGAAAACGGCAAAATATTGCCTAATTCGATGATATTTTGTTTAAGTCACATAAAGGAAAAGGGGATGATAAACGTCAAAATATTGCTAAATTCGATGATTTTTCGTACGAAACAAAATGCAAAAAAACTTGCTTAAATGCAATATTATGCGAAATTCTGAGATTTGAAGGCCAAATCACATATCGTGATACTACATAAAATAAAATCGAAATATTGGTAAAAATGAATATATTTACGTAGTATCAAACTACATGAAAAACGTGAAAAAAGTCACTATTTAACCATATTTGAGGATTTTAACTTCAAATCATAGACCGAGGTTTCGTATTATTTAGATCCAAGAAAAGACATATGACAATGTTGTTTCCAATACAAATGATAAAAATTAATGTGTTTTCATTAGTATTAACTAAAATGTTCCTGATTTTCCGTTAATATTACCGATGGAAGATGTACACGAAAATCGCTCTATTCCGGCTGAAACGTCGATATATGCAATAAAAACAGAACTTCTCCCCTTTTCAATATCTTACTCAGTATTTAAACGAGAAACAAATAGTTGATTGAAAATGAAGTAATTAAGGTTATTATCTAATCAATTATGTGTTTGCATCATTTTTATCGTATATATAATGAATTAATACCTATAGACTGAAAATTCACAAAAACGTGGAAAAACGGCAAAATATTGCGTAATTCGATGATATTTTGTTTAAATAATATAAAGGAAAAGGAGATGATAAACGTCAAAATATTGCTAAATTCGATGATTTTTCGTACGAAACAAAATGCAAGAAAACTTGCTTAAAATGCAAATTATGCGAAATTCTGAGATTTGAAGGCCAAATCACATATCGTGATACTACATGAAATAAAATCGAAATATTGGTAAAAATGAATATATTTACGTAGTATCAAACTACATGAAAAACGTGAAAAAAGTCACTAGTTAACCATATTTGAGGATTTTAACTTCAAATCATAGAGCGAGGTTTCATATTATTTAGATCCAAGAAAAGACATATGACAATGTTGTTTCCAATACAAATGATAAAAATCAATGTGTTTTCATTAGAATTAACTAAAATGTTCCTGATTTTCAGTTTATATTACCGAGGGAAGATGTACACGTAAAACCGCTCTAATCCGGCTGAAACGTCGATATATGCAATAAAAACCGAACTTCTCCCCTTTTCAATATCTTACTCAGTATTTTAACGAGAAACAAATAGATGATTGAAAATGAAGTATTTAAGGTTATTATCTAATCAATTATAGGTTTGCATCATTTTTATCGTATATATATGAATTAATACCCATAGACTGAAAATTCACAAAAACGTGGAAAACGGCAAAATATTGCCTAATTCGATGATATTTTGCTTAAGTCACATAAAGGAAAAGGGGATGATAAACGTCAAAATATTGCTAAATTCGATGATTTTTCGTACGAAACAAAATGCAAGAAAACTTGCTTAAAATGCAATATTATGCAAAATTCTGAGATTTGAAGGCCAAATCACATATCGTGATACTACATGTAATAGAATCGAAATATTGGTAAAAATGAATATATTTACGTAGTATCAAACTACATGAAAAACGTGAAAAAAGTCACCATTTAACCATATTTGAGGATTTTAACTTCAAATCATAGAGCGAGGTTTCGTATTATTTAGATCCAAGAAAAGACATATGACAATGTTGTTTCCAATACAAATGATAAAAATCAATGTGTTTTCATTACAATTAACTAAAATGTTCCTGATTTTCCGTTTATATTACTGAGGGAAGATGTACACGTAAAACCGCTCTAATCCGGCTGAAACGTCGATATATGCAATAAAAACCGAACTTCTCCCCTTTTCAATATCTTACTCAGTATTTTAACTAGAAACATATAGATGATTGAAAATTAAGTATTTAAGGTTATTATCTAATCAATTATGTGTTTGCTTAATTTTTATCGTATATATATGAATTAATACCCATAGATTGAATATTCACAAAAACGTGGAAAACGGCAAAATATTGCCTAATTCGAAGGTATTTTGTTTAAGTCACATAAAGGAAAAGGGGATGATAAACGTCAAAATATTGCTAAATTCGATGATTTTTCGTACGAAACAAAATGCAAGAAAACTTGCTTAAAATGCAATATTATGCGAAATTCTGAGATTTGAAGGCCAAATCACATATCGTGATACTACATGAAATAGTATCGAAATATTGGTAAAAATGAATATATTTACGTAATATCAAACTACATGAAAAACGTGAAAAAAGTCAATATATAACCATATTTGAGGATTTTAACTTCAAATCACAGAGTGAGGTTTCGTATTATTTAGATCCAAGAAAAGACATATGACAATGTTGTTTCCAATACAAATGATAAAAATCATTGTGTTTTCATTACAATTAACTAAAATGTTCCTGATTTTCCGTTTATATTACCGAAGGAAGATGTACACGTAAAACCGCTCTAATCCGGCTGAAACGTCGATATATGCAATAAAAACAGAACTTCTCCCCTTTTCAATATCTTACTCAGTATTTTAACGAGAAACAAATAGATGATTGAAAATGAAGTATTTAAGGTTATTATCTAATCAATTATGTGTTTGCATAATTTTTATCGTATATATATGAATTAATACCCATAGACTGAATATTCACAAAAACGTGGAAAACGGCAAAATATTGCCTAATTCGAAGGTATTTTGTTTAAGTCACATAAAGGAAAAGGGGATGATAAACGTCAAAATATTGCTAAATTCGATGATTTTTCGTACGAAACAAAATGCAAGAAAACTTGCTTAAAATGCAATATTAAGCGAAATTCTGAGATTTGAAGGCCAAATCACATATCGTGATACTACATGAAATAGTATCGATATATTGGTAAAAATGAATATGTTTACGTAATATCAAACTACATGAAAAACGTGAAAAAAGTCAATATATAACCATATTTGAGGATTTTAACTTCAAATCACAGAGCGAGGTTTCGTATTATTTAGATCCAAGAAAAGACATATGACAATGTTGTTTCCAATACAAATGATAAAAATCATTGTGTTTTCATTACAATTAACTAAAATGTTCCTGATTTTCCGTTTATATTACCGAGGGAAGATGTACACGTAAAACCGCTCTAATCCGGCTGATACGTCGATATATGCAATAAAAACAGAACTTCTCCCCTTTTCAATATCTTACTCAGTATTTTAACGAGAAACAAATTGATGATTGAAAATGAAGTATTTAAGGTTATTATCTAATCAATTATGTGTTTGCATCATTTTTATCGTATATATAAAGAATTAATACCTATAGACTGAAAATTCACAAAAACGTGGAAAAACGGCAAAATATTGCGTAATTCGATGATATTTTGTTTAAATCAAATAAAGGAAAAGGGGATGATAAACGTCAAAATATTGCTAAATTCGATGATTTTTCGTACGAAACAAAATGCAAGAAAACTTGCTTAAAATGCAATATTATGCGAAATTCTGAGATTTGAAGGCCAAATCACATATCGTGACACTACATGAAATAAAATCGAAATATTGGTATAAATGAATATATTTACGTAGTATCAAACTACATGAAAAACGTGAAAAAAGTCACTATATAACCATATTTGAGGATTTTAACTTCAAATCATAGAGCGAGGTTTCGTATTATTTAGATCCAAGAAAAGACATATGACAATGTTGTTTCCAATACAAATGATAAAAATCAATGTGTTTTCATTAGTATTAACTAAAATGTTCCTGATTTTCCGTTAATATTACCGATGGAAGATGTACACGAAAATCGCTCTATTCCGGCTGAAACGTCGATATATGCAATAAAATCAGAACCTCTCCCCTTTTCAATATCTTACTCAGTATTTTAACGAGAAACAAATAGTTGATTGAAAATGAAGTAATTAAGGTTATTATCTAATCAATTATGTGTTTGCATCATTTTTATCGTATATATAATGAATTAATACCTATAGACTGAAAATTCACAAAAACGTGGAAAACGGCAAAATATTGCCTAATTCGAAGGTATTTTGTTTAAGTCACATAAAGGAAAAGGGGATGATAAACGTCAAAATATTGCTAAATTCGATGATTTTTCGTCCGAAACAAAATGCAAGAAAACTTGCTTAAAATGCAATATTATGCGAAATTCTGAGATTTGAAGGCCAAATCACATATCGTGATACTACATGAAATAAAATCGAAATATTGGTAAAAATGAATATATTTACGTAGTATCAAACTACATGAAAAACGTGAAAAAAGTCACTATTTAACCATATTTGAGGATTTTAACTTCAAATCATAGAGCGAGGTTTCGTATTATTTAGATCCAAGAAAAGACATATGACAATGTTGTTTCCAATACAAATGATAAAAATCAATGTGTTTTCATTACAATTAACTAAAATGTTCCTGATTTTCCGTTTATATTACCGAAGGAAGATGTACAAGTAAAACCGCTCTAATCCGGCTGAAACGTCGATATATGCAATAAAAACAGAACTTCTCCCCTTTTCAATATCTAACTCAGTATTTTAACGAGAAACAAATAGATGATTGAAAATGAAGTATTTAAGGTTATTATCTAATCAATTATGTGTTTGCATAATTTTTTTCGTATATATATGAATTAATACCCATAGACTGAATATTCACAAAAACGTGGAAAACGGCAAAATATTGCCTAATTCGAAGGTATTTTGTTTAAGTCACATAAAGGAAAAGGGGGATGATAAACGTCAAAATATTGCTAAATTCGATGATTTTTCGTACGAAACAAAATGCAAAAAAACTTGCTTAAAATGCAATATTAAGCGAAATTCTGAGATTTGAAGGCCAAATCACATATCGTGATACTACATGAAATAAAATCGAAATATTGGTAAAAATGAATATATTTACGTAGTATCAAACTACATGAAAAACATGAAAAAAGTCACTATTTAACCATATTTGAGGATTTTAACTTCAAATCATAGAGCGAGGTTTCGTATTATTTAGATCCAAGAAAAGACATATGACAATGTTGTTTCCAATACAAATGATAAAAATCAATGTTTTTTCATAACAATTAACTAAAATGTTCCTGATTTTCCGTTTATATTACCGAGGGAAGATGTACACGTAAAACCGCTCTAATCCGGCTGAAACGTCGATATATGCAATAAAAACAGAACTTCTCCCCTTTTCAATATCTTACTCAGTATTTTAACTAGAAACAAATAGATGATTGCAAATGAAGTATTTAAGGTTATTATCTTATCAATTATGTGTTTGCTTAATTTTTATCGTATATATATGAATTAATACCCATAGACTGAATATTCACAAAACCGTGGAAAACGGCAAAATATTGCCTTATTCGAAGGTATTTTGTTTAAGTCACATAAAGGAAAAGGGGATGATAAACGTCAAAATATTGCTAAATTCGATGATTTTTCGTACGAAACAAAATGCAAGAAAACTTGCTTAAAATGCAATATTATGCGAAATTCTGAGATTTGAAGGCCAAATCACATATCGTGATACTACATGAAATAGTATCGAAATATTGGTAAAAATGAATATATTTACGTAATATCAAACTACATGAAAAACGTGAAAAAAGTCACTATTTAACCATATTTGAGGATTTTAACTTCAAATCATAGAGAGAGGTTTCGTATTATTTAGATCCAAGAAAAGACATATGACAATGCTGTTTCCAATACAAATGATAAAAATCAATGTGTTTTCATTAGAATTAACTAAAATGTTCCAGATTTTCCGTTTATATTACCGAGGGAAGATGTACACGTAAAACCGCTCTAATCCGGCTGAAACGTCGATATATGCAATAAAAACCGAACTTCTCCCCTTTGCAATATCTTACTCAGTATTTTAACGACAACAAATAGATGATTGAAAATGAAGTATTTAAGGTTTTTATCTAATCATTTATGTGCTTGCATAATTTTTATCGTATATATATGAATTAATACCCATAGACTGAAAATTCACAAAAACGTGGAAAAACGGCAAAATATTGCCTAATTCGATGATATTTTGTTTAAATCACATAAAGGAAAAGGGGATGATAAACGTCAAAATATTGCTAAATTCGATGATTTTTCGTACTAAACAAACGGCCAGAAAACTTGCTTAAAATGCAATATTATGCGAAATTCTGAGATTTGAAGGCCAAATCACATATCGTGATACTACATGAAATAGAATCGAAATATTGGTAAAAATGAATATATTTACGTAGTATCAAACTACATGAAAAACGTAAAAAAAGTCACTATTTAACCATATTTGAGGATTTTAACTTAAAATCATAGAGTGAGGTTTCGTATTATTTAGATCCAAGAAAAGACAAATGACAATGTTGTTTCCAATACAAATGATAAAAATCAATGTGTTTTTATTAGAATTAACTAAAATGTTCCAGATTTTCCGTTTATATTACCGAGGGAAGATGTACACGTAAAACCGCTCTAATCCGGCTGAAACGTCGATATATGCAATAAAAACCGAACTTCTCCCCTTTTCAATATCTTACTCAGTATTTTAACGAGAAACAAATAGATGATTGAAAATGAAGTATTTAAGGTTATTATCTAATCAATTATGTGCTTGCATAATTTTTATCGTATATATATGAATTAATACCCATAGACTGAAAATTCACAAAAATGTGAAGATGTACACGTAAAACCGCTCTAATCCGGCTGAAACGTCGATATATGCAATAAAAACCGAACTTCTCCCCTTTTCAATATCTTACTCAGTATTTTAACGAGAAACAAATAGATGATTGAAAATGAAGTATTTAAGGTTATTATCTAATCAATTATAGGTTTGCATCATTTTTATCGTATATATATGAATTAATGCTCATAAATTGAAATTTCACAAAAACGTGGAAAACGGCAAAATATTGCCTAATTCGATGATATTTTGTTTAAGTCACATAAAGGAAAAGGGGATGATAAACGTCAAAATATTGCTAAATTCGATGATTTTTCGTACGAAACAAAATGCAAGAAAACTTGCTTAAATGCAATATTATGCGAAATTCTGAGATTTGAAGGCCAAATCACATATCGTGATACTACATAAAATAAAATCGAAATATTGGTAAAAATGAATATATTTACGTAGTATCAAACTACATGAAAAACGTGAAAAAAGTCACTATTTAACCATATTTGAGGATTTTAACTTCAAATCATAGACCGAGGTTTCGTATTATTTAGATCCAAGAAAAGACATATGACAATGTTGTTTCCAATACAAATGATAAAAATTAATGTGTTTTCATTAGTATTAACTAAAATGTTCCTGATTTTCCGTTAATATTACCGATGGAAGATGTACACGAAAATCGCTCTATTCTGGCTGAAACGTCGATATATGCAATAAAAACAGAACTTCTCCCCTTTTCAATATCTTACTCAGTATTTAAACGAGAAACAAATAGTTGATTGAAAATGAAGTAATTAAGGTTATTATCTAATCAATTATGTGTTTGCATCATTTTTATCGTATATATAATGAATTAATACCTATAGACTGAAAATTCACAAAAACGTGGAAAAACGGCAAAATATTGCGTAATTCGATGATATTTTGTTTAAATAATATAAAGGAAAAGGAGATGATAAACGTCAAAATATTGCTAAATTCGATGATTTTTCGTACGAAACAAAATGCAAGAAAACTTGCTTAAAATGCAAATTATGCGAAATTCTGAGATTTGAAGGCCAAATCACATATCGTGATACTACATGAAATAAAATCGAAATATTGGTAAAAATGAATATATTTACGTAGTATCAAACTACATGAAAAACGTGAAAAAAGTCACTAGTTAACCATATTTGAGGATTTTAACTTCAAATCATAGAGCGAGGTTTCATATTATTTAGATCCAAGAAAAGACATATGACAATGTTGTTTCCAATACAAATGATAAAAATCAATGTGTTTTCATTAGAATTAACTAAAATGTTCCTGATTTTCAGTTTATATTACCGAGGGAAGATGTACACGTAAAACCGCTCTAATCCGGCTGAAACGTCGATATATGCAATAAAAACCGAACTTCTCCCCTTTTCAATATCTTACTCAGTATTTTAACGAGAAACAAATAGATGATTGAAAATGAAGTATTTAAGGTTATTATCTAATCAATTATAGGTTTGCATCATTTTTATCGTATATATATGAATTAATACCCATAGACTGAAAATTCACAAAAACGTGGAAAACGGCAAAATATTGCCTAATTCGATGATATTTTGCTTAAGTCACATAAAGGAAAAGGGGATGATAAACGTCAAAATATTGCTAAATTCGATGATTTTTCGTACGAAACAAAAGGCAAGAAAACTTGCTTAAAATGCAATATTATGCAAAATTCTGAGATTTGAAGGCCAAATCACATATCGTGATACTACATGTAATAGAATCGAAATATTGGTAAAAATGAATATATTTACGTAGTATCAAACTACATGAAAAACGTGAAAAAAGTCACCATTTAACCATATTTGAGGATTTTAACTTCAAATCATAGAGCGAGGTTTCGTATTAATTAGATCCAAGAAAAGACATATGACAATGTTGTTTCCAATACAAATGATAAAAATCAATGTGTTTTCATTACAATTAACTAAAATGTTCCTGATTTTCCGTTTATATTACTGAGGGAAGATGTACACGTAAAACCGCTCTAATCCGGCTGAAACGTCGATATATGCAATAAAAACAGAACTTCTCCCCTTTTCAATATCTTACTCAGTATTTTAACGAGAAACAAATAGATGATTGAAAATGAAGTATTTAAGGTTATTATCTAATCAATTATGTGTTTGCATAATTTTTATCGTATACATATGAATTAATACCCATAGATTGAATATTCACAAAAACGTGGAAAACGGCAAAATATTGCCTAATTCGAAGGTATTTTGTTTAAGTCACATAAAGGAAAAGGGGATGATAAACGTCAAAATATTGCTAAATTCGATGATTTTTCGTACGAAACAAAATGCAAGAAAACTTGCTTAAAATGCAATATTATGCGAAATTCTGAGATTTGAAGGCCAAATCACATATCGTGATACTACATGAAATAGTATCGAAATATTGGTAAAAATGAATATGTTTACGTAATATCAAACTACATGAAAAACGTGAAAAAAGTCAATATATAACCATATTTGAGGATTTTAACTTCAAATCACAGAGCGAGGTTTCGTATTATTTAGATCCAAGAAAAGACATATGACAATGTTGTTTCCAATACAAATGATAAAAATCATTGTGTTTTCATTACAATTAACTAAAATGTTCCTGATTTTCCGTTTATATTACCGAGGGAAGATGTACACGTAAAACCGCTCTAATCCGGCTGATACGTCGATATATGCAATAAAAACAGAACTTCTCCCCTTTTCAATATCTTACTCAGTATTTTAACGAGAAACAAATTGATGATTGAAAATGAAGTATTTAAGGTTATTATCTAATCAATTATGTGTTTGCATCATTTTTATCGTATATATAAAGAATTAATACCTATAGACTGAAAATTCACAAAAACGTGGAAAAACGGCAAAATATTGCGTAATTCGATGATATTTTGTTTAAGTCAAATAAAGGAAAAGGGGATGATAAACGTCAAAATATTGCTAAATTCGATGATTTTTCGTACGAAACAAAATGCAAGAAAACTTGCTTAAAATGCAATATTATGCGAAATTCTGAGATTTGAAGGCCAAATCACATATCGTGACACTACATGAAATAAAATCGAAATATTGGTAAAAATGAATATATTTACGTAGTATCAAACTACATGAAAAACGTGAAAAAAGTCACTATTTAACCATATTTGAGGATTTTAACTTCAAATCATAGAGCGAGGTTTCGTATTATTTAGATCCAAGAAAAGACATATGACAATGTTGTTTCCAATACAAATGATAAAAATCAATGTGTTTTCATTAGTATTAACTAAAATGTTCCTGATTTTCCGTTAATATTACCGATGGAAGATGTACACGAAAATCGCTCTATTCCGGCTGAAACGTCGATATATGCAATAAAATCAGAACCTCTCCCCTTTTCAATATCTTACTCAGTATTTTAACGAGAAACAAATAGTTGATTGAAAATGAAGTAATTAAGGTTATTATCTAATCAATTATGTGTTTGCATCATTTTTATCGTATATATAATGAATTAATACCTATAGACTGAAAATTCACAAAAACGTGGAAAACGGCAAAATATTGCCTAATTCGAAGGTATTTTGTTTAAGTCACATAAAGGAAAAGGGGATGATAAACGTCAAAATATTGCTAAATTCGATGATTTTTCGTCCGAAACAAAATGCAAGAAAACTTGCTTAAAATGCAATATTATGCGAAATTCTGAGATTTGAAGGCCAAATCACATATCGTGATACTACATGAAATAAAATCGAAATATTTGTAAAAATGAATATATTTACGTAGTATCAAACTACATGAAAAACGTGAAAAAAGTCACTATTTAACCATATTTGAGGATTTTAACTTCAAATCATAGAGCGAGGTTTCGTATTATTTAGATCCAAGAAAAGACATATGACAATGTTGTTTCCAATACAAATGATAAAAATCAATGTGTTTTCATTACAATTAACTAAAATGTTCCTGATTTTCCGTTTATATTACCGAAGGAAGATGTACAAGTAAAACCGCTCTAATCCGGCTGAAACGTCGATATATGCAATAAAAACAGAACTTCTCCCCTTTTCAATATCTAACTCAGTATTTTAACGAGAAACAAATAGATGATTGAAAATGAAGTATTTAAGGTTATTATCTAATCAATTATGTGTTTGCATAATTTTTTTCGTATATATATGAATTAATACCCATAGACTGAATATTCACAAAAACGTGGAAAACGGCAAAATATTGCCTAATTCGAAGGTATTTTGTTTAAGTCACATAAAGGAAAAGGGGATGATAAACGTCAAAATATTGCTAAATTCGATGATTTTTCGTACGAAACAAAATGCAAAAAAACTTGCTTAAAATGCAATATTAAGCGAAATTCTGAGATTTGAAGGCCAAATCACATATCGTGATACTACATGAAATAAAATCGAAATATTGGTAAAAATGAATATATTTACGTAGTATCAAACTACATGAAAAACGTGAAAAAAGTCACTATTTAACCATATTTGAGGATTTTAACTTCAAATCATAGAGCGAGGTTTCGTATTATTTAGATCCAAGAAAAGACATATGACAATGTTGTTTCCAATACAAATGATAAAAATCAATGTTTTTTCATAACAATTAACTAAAATGTTCCTGATTTTCCGTTTATATTACCGAGGGAAGATGTACACGTAAAACCGCTCTAATCCGGCTGAAACGTCGATATATGCAATAAAAACCGAACTTCTCCCCTTTTCAATATCTTAGTCAGTATTTTAACGAGAAACAAATAGATGATTGAAAATGAAGTATTTAAGGTTATTATCTAATCAATTATGTGTTTGCATAATTTTTATCGTATATATATGAATTAATACCCATAGACTGAATATTCACAAAAACGTGGAAAACGGCAAAATATTGCCTAATTCGAAGGTATTTTGTTTAAGTCACATAAAGGAAAAGGGGATGATAAACGTCAAAATATTGCTAAATTCGATGATTTTTCGTACGAAACAAAATGCAAGAAAACTTGCTTAAAATGCAATATTAAGCGAAATTCTGAGATTTGAAGGCCAAATCACATATCGTGATACTACATGAAATAGTATCGAAATATTGGTAAAAATGAATATGTTTACGTAATATCAAACTACATGAAAAACGTGAAAAAAGTCAATATATAACCATATTTGAGGATTTTAACTTCAAATCACAGAGCGAGGTTTCGTATTATTTAGATCCAAGAAAAGACATATGACAATGTTGTTTCCAATACAAATGATAAAAATCATTGTGTTTTCATTACAATTAACTAAAATGTTCCTGATTTTCCGTTTATATTACCGAGGGAAGATGTACACGTAAAACCGCTCTAATCCGGCTGATACGTCGATATATGCAATAAAAACAGAACTTCTCCCCTTTTCAATATCTTACTCAGTATTTTAACGAGAAACAAATAGTTAATTGAAAATGAAGTATTTAAGGTTATTATCAAATCAATTATGTGTTTGCTTAATTTTGATCGTATATATATGAATTAATTCCCATAGACTGAATATTCACAAAAACGTGGAAAACGGCAAAATAATGCCTTATTCGAAGGTATTTTGTTTAAGTCACATAAAGGAAAAGGGGATGATAAACGTCAAAATATTGCTAAATTCGATGAATTTTCTTACGAAACAAAATGCAAGAAAACTTGCTTAAAATGCAATATTTTGCGAAATTCTGAGATTTGAAGGCCAAATCACATATCGTGATACTACATGAAATAAAATCGAAATATTGGTTAAAATGAATATATTTACGTAGTATCAAACTACATGAAAAACGTGAAAAAAGTCACTATTTAACCATATTTGAGGATTTTAACTTCAAATCATAGAGCGAGGTTTCGTATTATTTAGATCCAAGAAAAGACATATGACAATGTTGTCTCCAATACAAATGATAAAAATCAATGTTTTTTCATAACAATTAACTAAAATGTTCCTGATTTTCCGTTTATATTACCGAGGGAAGATGTACACGTAAAACCGCTCTAATCCGGCTGAAACGTCGATATATGCAATAAAAACAGAACTTCTCCCCTTTTCAATATCTTACTCAGTATTTTAACTAGAAACAAATAGATGATTGAAAATGAAGTATTTAATGTTATTATCTAATCAATTATGTGTTTGCTTAATTTTTATCGTATATATATGAATTAATACCCATAGACTGAATATTCACAAAACCGTGGAAAACGGCAAAATATTGCCTTATTCGAAGGTATTTTGTTTAAGTCACATAAAGGAAAAGGGGATGATAAACGTCAAAATATTGCTAAATTCGATGATTTTTCGTACGAAACAAAATGCAAGAAAACTTGCTTAAAATGCAATATTATGCGAAATTCTGAGATTTGAAGGCCAAATCACATATCGTGATACTACATGAAATAGTATCGAAATATTGGTAAAAATGAATATATTTACGTAATATCAAACTACATGAAAAACGTGAAAAAAAGTCAATATATAACCATATTTGAGGATTTTAACTTCAAATCACAGAGCGAGGTTTCGTATTATTTAGATCCAAGAAAAGACATATGACAATGTTGTTTCCAATACAAATGATAAAAATCAATGTGTTTTCATTACAATTAACTAAAATGTTCCTGATTTTCCGTTTATATTACCGAAGGAAGATGTACAAGTAAAACCGCTCTAATCCGGCTGAAACGTCGATATATGCAATAAAAACAGAACTTCTCCCCTTTTCAATATCTAACTCAGTATTTTAACGAGAAACAAATAGATGATTGAAAATTAAGTATTTAAGGTTATTATCTAATCAATTATGTGTTTGCATAATTTTTATCATATATATATGAATTAATACCCATAGACTGAATATTCACAAAAACGTGGAAAACGGCAAAATATTGCCTAATTTGAAGGTATTTTGTTTAAGTCACATAAAGGAAAAGGGGATGATAAACGTCAAAATATTGCTAAATTCGATGATTTTTCGTACGAAACAAAATGCAAAAAAACTTGCTTAAAAAGCAATATTAAGCGAAATTCTGAGATTTGAAGGCCAAATCACATATCGTGATACTACATGAAATAAAATCGAAATATTGGTAAAAATGAATATATTTACGTAGTATCAAACTACATGAAAAACGTGAAAAAAGTCACTATTTAACCATATTTGAGGATTTTAACTTCAAATCATAGAGCGAGGTTTCGTATTATTTAGATCCAAGAAAAGACATATGACAATGTTGTTTCCAATACAAATGATAAAAATCAATGTTTTTTCATAACAATTAACTAAAATGTTCCTGATTTTCCGTTTATATTACCGAGGGAAGATGTACACGTAAAACCGCTCTAATCCGGCTGAAACGTCGATATATGCAATAAAAACCGAACTTCTCCCCTTTTCAATATCTTACTCAGTATTTTAACGAGAAACAAATAGTTGATTGAAAATGAAGTATTTAAGGTTATTATCTAATCAATTATGTGTTTCCATCATTTTTATCGTATATATAATGAATTAATACCTATAGACTGAAAATTCACAAAAACGTGGAAAAACGGCAAAATATTGCGTAATTCGATGATATTTTGTTTAAATCAAATAAAGGAAAAGGGGATGATAAACGTCAAAATATTGCTAAATTCGATGATTTTTCGTACGAAACAAAATGGAAGAAAACTTGCTTAAAATGCAATATTATGCGAAATTCTGAGATTTGAAGGCCAAATCACATATCGTGATACTACATGAAATAAAATCGAAATATTGGTAAAAATGAATATATTTACGTAGTATCAAACTACATGAAAAACGTGAAAAAAGTCACTATTTAACCATATTTGAGGATTTTAACTTCAAATCATAGAGCGATGTTTCGTATTATTTAGATCCAAGAAAAGACATATGACAATGTTGTTTCCAATACAAATGATAAAAATCAATGTGTTTTCATTAGTATTAACTAAAATGTTCCTGATTTTCCGTTAATATTACCGATGGAAGATGTACACGAAAATCGCTCTATTCCGGCTGAAACGTCGATATATGCAATAAAAACAGAACTTCTCCCCTTTTCAATATCTTACTCAGTATTTTAACGAGAAACAAATAGTTGATTGAAAATGAAGTAATTAAGGTTATTATCTAATCAATTATGTGTTTGCATCATTTTTATCGTATATATAATGAATTAATACCTATAGACTGAAAATTCACAAAAACGTGGAAAAACGGCAAAATATTGCGTAATTCGATGATATTTTGTTTAAATAATATAAAGGAAAAGGAGATGATAAACGTCAAAATATTGCTAAATTCGATGATTTTTCGTACGAAACAAAATGCAAGAAAACTTGCTTAAAATGCAATATTATGCGAAATTCTGAGATTTGAAGGCCAAATCAAATATCGTGATACTACATGAAATAAAATCGAAATATTGGTAAAAATGAATATATTTACGTAGTATCAAACTACATGAAAAACGTGAAAAAAGTCACTAGTTAACCATATTTGAGGATTTTAACTTCAAATCATAGAGCGAGGTTTCGTATTATTTAGATCCAAGAAAAGACATATGACAATGTTGTTTCCAATACAAATGATAAAAATCAATGTGTTTTCATTAGAATTAACTAAAATGTTTCTGATTTTCCGTTTATATTACCGAGGGAAGATGTACACGTAAAACCGCTCTAATCCGGCTGAAACGTCGATATATGCAATAAAAACCGAACTTCTCCCCTTTTCAATATCTTACTCAGTATTTTAACGAGAAACAAATAGATGATTGAAAATGAAGTATTTAAGGTTATTATCTAATCAATTATAGGTTTGCATCATTTTTATCGTATATATGTGAATTAATACCCATAGACTGAAAATTCACAAAAACGTGGAAAACGGCAAAATATTGCCTAATTCGAAGGTATTTTGTTTAAGTCACATAAAGGAAAAGGGGATGATAAACGTCAAAATATTGCTAAATTCGATGATTTTTCGTACGAAACAAAATGCAAGAAAACTTGATTAAAATGCAATATTTTGCGAAATTCTGAGATTTGAAGGCCAAATCACATATCGTGATACTACATGAAATAAAATCGAAATATTGGTTAAAATGAATATATTTACGTAGTATCAAACTACATGAAAAACGTGAAAAAAGTCACTATTTAACCATATTTGAGGATTTTAACTTCAAATCATAGAGCGAGGTTTCGTATTATTTAGATCCAAGAAAAGACATATGACAATGTTGTTTCCAATACAAATGATAAAAATCAATGTTTTTC